>NW_024544921.1:0-131243 GCF_018167655.1 Microtus oregoni | reverse complement strand
TCAGTGCTGAGGGTGGTGCTGGGTGCTCAGTACTCAGGGTGCTGGGTGCTCAGTGCTCAGGGTGCTGGGTGCTCAGTACTAAGGGTGCTGGGTGCTCAGTACTCAGGGTGCTCGGTGCTCAGTACTCAGGGTGCTGGGTGCTCAGAGCTCAGGGTGCTGGGTAATCAGTAATCAGGGTGCTGGGTGCTCAGTACTCAGGGTGCTGGGTGCTCAGTGCTCAGGGTGCTGGGTGCTCAGTGCTCAGGGTGCTGGGTGCTCAGTGCTCGGCGTGCTGGGTGCTCAGTACTCAGGATGCTCGGTGCTCAGTGCTCAGTAATCAGGGTGCTCAGTACTCAGGGTGCTGGGTGCTCAGTGCTCAGGGTGCTGGGTGCTCAGTACTTAGGGTGCTGGGTGCTCAGTACTCGGGGTGCTGGGTGCTCAGTACTCAGGGTGCTGGGTGCTCAGTGCTCGGGGTGCTGGGTGCTCACTGCTCAGGGTGATCGGTGCTCTGTGCTCAGGGTGCTGGGTGCTCAGTCCTCCGGGTGCTCAGTACTCAGGGTGCTGGGTGCTCATTGCTCGGTGTGCTCGGTGCTCAGTACTCAGGGTGCTGAGTGCTCAGTACTTAGGGTGCTGGGTGCTCAGTACTCAGGTTGCTGGTTGCTCAGTACTCAGGGTGCTGGGTGCTCAGTGCTCAGGGTGCTGGGTGCTCAGTGCTCGGGGTGCTGTGTGCTCAGGGCTGTGGTGCTGGGTGCTCAGTGCTCAGGGTGCTGGGTGCTCAGTGCTCAGTGCTCAGGGTGCTCTGTGCTCAGTACTCAGGGTGCTGGGTGCTCAGTGCTCGGGGTGCTGCGTGCTCAGTGCTCAGGGAGCTGGGTGCTCAGTGCTCAGGGTGCTGGGTGCTCAGTACTCAGTGTGCTGGGTGCTCAGTGCTCGTTGTGCTCGGTGCTCAGTACTCAAGGTGCTGGGTGCTCAGTGCTCAGGGTGCTGGGTGCTCAGTCCTCGGGGTGCTCCGTGCTCAGTGATCAGGGTGCTGGGTGCTCAGTACTCAGGGTGCTCGGTGCTCAGTACTCAGGGGTCTCAGTGCTCAGTACTCAGGGTGCTGGGTGCTCAGTGCTCAGGGTGCTGGGTGCTCAGTACTCAGGGTGCTCAGTGCTCAGTACTCGGGGGTGCTTGGTGCTCAGTACTCAGGGTGCTCGGTGCTCAGTACTCGTAGTGCTGGGTGCTCAGTGCTCAGGGTGCTCAGTGCTCCGTGCTCGGGGTGCTGGGTGCTCAGTGCTCTGGGTGCTTAGTGCTCAGTACTCAGGGTGCTGGGTGCTCAGTACTCATGGTGCTGGGTGCTCATTCTCATGGTGCTGGGTGCTCAGTGCTCGGGTTGCTGGGTGCTCAGTACTCAGGGTGCTGGGGGCTCAGTACTCAGGGTGCTGGGTGCTCAGTACTCAGGGTGCTCGGTTCTCAGTACTCAGGGTGCTGGGTGCTCATTCTCGGGGTGCTGGGTGCTCAGTGCTCGGGGTGCTGGGTGCTCAGTACTCAGGGTGCTGGGGGCTCAGTACTCAGGGTGCTGGGTGCTCAGTACTCAGGGTGATCTGTTCTCAGTACTCAGGTTGCTGGGTGCTCAGTGCTCAGGGTGCTGGGTGCTCAGTACTCGGGGTGCTCAGTGCTCAGTACTCAGGGTGGCTGGGTGCTCAGTACTCAGGGTGCTGGGTGCTAAGTGCTCGGGGTGCTGGGTGCTCAGTGTTCAGGGAGCTGGGTGCTCAGTGCTCGGGGTGCTGGGTGCTCAGTGCTGAGGGTGGTGCTGGGTGCTCAGTACTCAGGGTGCTGGGTGCTCAGTACTCAGGGGTGCTGGGTGCTCAGTACTAAGGGTGCTGGGTGCTCAGTACTCAGGGTGCTCGGTGCTCAGTACTCAGGGTGCTGGGTGCTCAGAGCTCAGGGTGCTGGGTACTCAGTACTCAGGGTGCTGGGGTGCTCAGTGCTCAGGGTGCTGGGTGCTCAGTGCTCAGGGTGCTGGGTGCTCAGTGCTCGGGGGTGCTGGGTGCTCAGTACTCAGGATGCTCGGTGCTCAGTGCTCAGTAATCAGGGTGCTCTGTACTCAGGGTGCTGGGTGCTCAGTGCTCGGGGTGCTGGGTGCTCAGTACTCAGGGTGCTGGGTGCTCAGTACTCGGGGTGCTGGGTGCTCAGTACTCAGGGTGCTGAGTGCTCAGTGCTCGGGGTGCTGGGTGCTCACTGCTCAGGGTGTTCGGTGCTCAGTGCTCAGGGTGCTGGGTGCTCAGTCCTCCGGGTGCTCAGTGCTCAGGGTGCTGGGTGCTCATTGCTCGGTGTGCTCGGTGCTCAGTACTCAGGGTGCTGAGTGCTCAGTACTCAGGTTGCTGGGTGCTCAGTACTCAGGTTGCTGGTTGCTCAGTACTCAGGTTGCTGGTTGCTCAGTGCTCGGGGTGCTGGGTGCTCAGGGCTGTGGTGCTGGGTGCTCAGTGCTCAGTGCTCAGGGTGCTGGGTTCTCAGTGCTCAGGCTGCTGGTTGCTCAGGACTCAGGGTGCTGGGTGCTCAGTACTCAGGGTGCTGGGTGCTCAGTGCTCAGAGTGCTCTGTGCTCAGTACTCAGGGTGCTGGGTGCTCAGTGCTCGGGGTGCTGGGTGCTCAGTGCTCAGGGTGCTGGGTGCTCAGTACTCAGGGTGCTGGGTGCTCAGTACTCAGGGTGCTTGGTGCTCAGTACTCAGGGTGCTCAGTGCTCAGTACTCGGGGTGCTGGGTGCTCAGTGCTCAGGGTGCTCAGTGCTCAGTGCTCGGGGTGCTGGGTGCTCAGTGCTCGGGGTGCTGGGTGCTCAGTACTCGGGGTGCTGTGTGCTCAGTGCTCAGGGTGCTCAGTGCTCAGTACTCAGTGCTCAGGGTGCTCAGTGCTCAGTGCTCAGGGTGCTGGGTGTTCAGTACTCAGGGTGCTGGGTGCTCAGTACTCAGGGTGCTGGCTGCTCAGTGCTCAGGGTGCTGGGTGCTCAGTACTCTGGGTGTTGGGTGCTCAGTACTCAGGGTGCTGGGTGCTCCGTGCTCAGGGTGCTGGGTGCTCAGTGCTCAGGGTTCTGGGTGCTCAGTGCTCGGGTTGCTGGGTGCTCAGTACTCAGGGTGCTGGGTGCTCAGTTCTCAGTGCTCGGGGTCCTGGGTGCTCCGTGCTCGGGATGCTGGGTGCTCAGTGCTCTGGGTGCTTAGTGCTCAGTACTCAGGGTGCTGGGTGCTCAGTACTCATGGTGCTGGGTGCTCATTCTCAGGGTGCTGGGTGCTCAGTGCTCGGGTTGCTGGGTGCTCAGTACTCAGGGTGCTGGGGGCTCAGTACTCAGGGTGCTGGGTGCTCATTCTCGGGGTGCTGGGTGCTCAGTGCTCGGGGTGCTGGGTGCTCAGTACTCAGGGTGCTGGGGGCTCAGTACTCGGGGTGCAGGGTGCTCAGTACTCAGGGTGATCTGTTCTCAGTACTCAGGTTGCTGGCTGCTCAGTGCTCGGTGTGCTGGGTGCTCAGTACTCAGGGTGCTGGGTGCTCAGTACTCGGGGTGCTCGGTGCTCAGTACTCAGGGTGCTGGGTGCTCAGTACTCGGGGTGCTGGGTGCTCAGTGCTCGGGGTGCTCGTTGCTCAGTACTCGGGGTGCAGGGTGCTCAGTACTCGGGGTGCTGGGTGCTCAGTGCTCGGGGTGCTGGGTGCTCAGTGCTCGGGGTGCTGGGTGCTCAGTGCTGAGGGTGGTGCTGGGTGCTCAGTACTCGGGGTGCTGGGTGCTCAGTGCTCAGGGTGCTGGGTGCTCAGTACTAAGGGTGCTGGGTGCTCAGTACTCAGGGTGCTCGGTGCTCAGTACTCAGGGTGCTGGGTGCTCAGAGCTCAGGGTGCTGGGTACTCAGTACTCAGGGTGCTGGGTGCTCAGTACTCAGGGTGCTGGGTGCTCAGTCCTCAGGGTGCTGGGTGCTCAGTGCTCAGGGTGCTGGGTGCTCAGTGCTCGGCGTGCTGGGTGCTCAGTACTCAGGATGCTCGGTGCTCAGTGCTCAGTAATCAGGGTGCTCAGTACTCAGGGTGCTGGGTGCTCAGTGCTCGGGGTGCTGGGTGCTCAGTACTCTGGGTGCTGGGTGCTCAGTACTCGGGGTGCTGGGTGCTCAGTACTCAGGGTGCTGGGTGCTCAGTGCTCGGGGTGCTGGGTGCTCACTGCTCAGGGTGATCGGTGCTCAGTGCTCAGGGTGCTGGGTGCACAGTCCTCCGGGTGCTCAGTGCTCAGGGTGCTGGGTGCTCATTGCTCGGTGTGCTCGGTGCTCAGTACTCAGGGTGCTGAGTGCTCAGTACTCAGGGTGCTGGGTGCTCAGTACTCAGGTTGCTGGTTGCTCAGTACTCAGGGTGCTGGGTGCTCAGTGCTCAGGGTGCTGGGTGCTCAGTGCTCGGGGTGCTGGGTGCTCAGGGCTGTGGTGCTGGGTGCTCAGTGCTCAGTGCTCAGGGTGCTGGGTGCTCAGTGCTCAGTGCTCAGGGTGCTCTGTGCTCAGTGCTCAGGGAGCTGGGTGCTCAGTGCTCAGGGTGCTGGGTGCTCAGTACTCAGGGTGCTGGGTGCTCAGTGCTCGTTGTGCTCGGTGCTCAGTACTCAAGGTGCTGGGTGCTCAGTGCTCGGGGTGCTGGGTGCTCAGTCCTCGGGGTGCTCCGTGCTCAGTGATCAGGGTGCTGGGTGCTCAGTACTCAGGGTGCTCGGTGCTCATTACTCAGGGGTCTCAGTGCTCAGTACTCAGGGTGCTGGGTGCTCAGTGCTCAGGGTGCTGGGTGCTCAGTATTCAGGGTGCTCAGTGCTCAGTACTCGGGGTGCTTGGTGCTCAGTACTAAGGGTGCTCGGTGCTCAGTACTCGTGGTGATGGGTGCTCAGTGCTCAGGGTGCTCAGTGCTCAGTGCTCGGGGTGCTGGGTGCTCAGTGCTCGGGGCGCTGGGTGCTCAGTGCTCGGGGTGCTGGGTGCTCAGTACTCGGGGTGCTGGGTGCTCAGTGCTCAGGTTGCTCAGTGCTCAGTACTCAGTGCTCAGGGTGCTGGGTGCTCAGTACTCTGGGTGTTGGGTGCTCAGTACTCAGGGTGCTGGGTGCTCCGTGCTCAGGGTGCTGGGTGCTCAGTGCTCAGGTTTCTGGGTGCTCAGTGCTCAGGGTGCTGGGTGCTCAGTACTCAGGGTGCTGGGTGCTTAGTGCTCGAGGTGCTCGGTGCTCAGTACTCAAGGTGCTGGGTGCTCAGTGCTCAGGGTGCTGGGTGCTCAGTCCTCGGGGTGCTCCGTGCTCATGGTGCTGGGTGCTCAGTGCTCAGGGTGCTGGGTGCTCAGTGCTCGGGGTGCTGGGTGCTGAGTGCTCAGGGTGCTGGGTGCTCAGTGCTCGGGGTGCTCGGTGCTCAGGGCTCAGGGTCCTGGGTGCTCAGTACTCAGGGTGCTGGGTGCTTAGTACTCAGGGTGCTCAGTGCTCAGTACACAGGGTGCTGGGTGCTCAGTGCTCGGGGTGCTGGGTGCTCAGTGCTCAGTACTCAGGGTGCTGTGTGCTCAGTGCTCGGGGTGCTGGGTTCTCAGTACTCAGCGTGCTGGGTGCTCAGTACTCAGTGTGCAGGGTGCTCAGTGCTCAGGGTGCTGGGTGCTCAGTGCTCAGGGTGCTGGGTGCTCAGTGATCGGGGTGCTGGGTGCTCAGTACTCAGGGTGCTCAGTGCTCGGGGAGCTCGGTGATCAGTACTCAGGGTGCTGGGTGCTCAGTACTCAGTGCTCGGGGTCCTGGGTGCTCCGTGCTCAGGGTGCTGGGTGCTCAGTGCTCTGGGTGCTGGGTGCTCAGTACTCAGAGTGCTGGGTGCTCAGTACTCAGGGTGCTGGGTGCTCAGTGCTCAGGGTGCTGGGTGCTCAGTACTCAGGGTGCAGGGTGCTCAGTACTCAGGGTGCTCGGTGCTCAGTACTCAGGGTGCTGGGTGCTCAGTGCTCAGGGTGCTGGGTACTCAGTACTCAGGGTGCTGGGTGCTCAGTACTCAGGGTGCTGGGTGCTCAGTGCTCAGGGTGCTGGGTGCTCAGTGCTCAGGGTGCTGGGTGCTCAGTACTCAGGGTGCTGGGTGCTCAGTGCTCAGGGTGATGGGTGCTCAGTACTCAGGGTGCTCAGTACTCAGGGTGCTGGGTGCTCAGTGCTCGTGGTGCTGGGTGCTCAGTACTCGGGGTGCTGTGTGCTCTGTACTCAGGGTGCTGGGTGCTCAGTGCTCGGGGTCCTGGGTGCTCAGTGCTCAGGGTGATCGTTGCTCAGTACTCAGCGTGCTGGGTGCTCACTGCTCAGGGTGCTGGGTGCTCAGTCCTCAGGGTGCTCAGTGCTCAGGGTGCTGGGTGCTCAGTGCTCGGGGTGCTCGGTGCTCAGTGCTCGGGGTGCTGGGTGCTCAGTGCTCAGTGCTCAGGGTGTTGGGTGCTCAGTGCTCAGTGTTCAGGGTGCTGGGTGGTCAGTACTCAGGGTGCTGGTTGCTCAGTACTCAGGGTGCTGGGTGCTCAGTGCTCAGGGTGCTGTGTGCTCAGTACTCTCGGTGTTGGGTGCTCAGTACTCAGGGTGCTGGGTGCTCAGTGCTCAGGGTGCTGTGTGCTCAGTGCTCGGGGTGCTGTGTGCTCAGTGCTCAGGGTGCTGGGTGCTCAGTGCTCGGCGTGCTGGGTGCTCAGTACTCAGGATGCTCGGTGCTCAGTGCTCAGTAATCAGGGTGCTCAGTACTCAGGGTGCTGGGTGCTCAGTGCTCGGGGTGCTGGGTGCTCAGTACTCTGGGTGCTGGGTGCTCAGTACTCGGGGTGCTGGGTGCTCAGTACTCAGGGTGCTGGGTGCTCAGTGCTCGGGGTGCTGGGTGCTCACTGCTCAGGGTGATCGGTGCTCAGTGCTCAGGGTGCTGGGTGCACAGTCCTCCGGGTGCTCAGTGCTCAGGGTGCTGGGTGCTCATTGCTCGGTGTGCTCGGTGCTCAGTACTCAGGGTGCTGAGTGCTCAGTACTCAGGGTGCTGGGTGCTCAGTACTCAGGTTGCTGGTTGCTCAGTACTCAGGGTGCTGGGTGCTCAGTGCTCAGGGTGCTGGGTGCTCAGTGCTCGGGGTGCTGGGTGCTCAGGGCTGTGGTGCTGGGTGCTCAGTGCTCAGTGCTCAGGGTGCTGGGTGCTCAGTGCTCAGTGCTCAGGGTGCTCTGTGCTCAGTGCTCAGGGAGCTGGGTGCTCAGTGCTCAGGGTGCTGGGTGCTCAGTACTCAGGGTGCTGGGTGCTCAGTGCTCGTTGTGCTCGGTGCTCAGTACTCAAGGTGCTGGGTGCTCAGTGCTCGGGGTGCTGGGTGCTCAGTCCTCGGGGTGCTCCGTGCTCAGTGATCAGGGTGCTGGGTGCTCAGTACTCAGGGTGCTCGGTGCTCATTACTCAGGGGTCTCAGTGCTCAGTACTCAGGGTGCTGGGTGCTCAGTGCTCAGGGTGCTGGGTGCTCAGTATTCAGGGTGCTCAGTGCTCAGTACTCGGGGTGCTTGGTGCTCAGTACTAAGGGTGCTCGGTGCTCAGTACTCGTGGTGATGGGTGCTCAGTGCTCAGGGTGCTCAGTGCTCAGTGCTCGGGGTGCTGGGTGCTCAGTGCTCGGGGCGCTGGGTGCTCAGTGCTCGGGGTGCTGGGTGCTCAGTACTCGGGGTGCTGGGTGCTCAGTGCTCAGGTTGCTCAGTGCTCAGTACTCAGTGCTCAGGGTGCTGGGTGCTCAGTACTCTGGGTGTTGGGTGCTCAGTACTCAGGGTGCTGGGTGCTCCGTGCTCAGGGTGCTGGGTGCTCAGTGCTCAGGTTTCTGGGTGCTCAGTGCTCAGGGTGCTGGGTGCTCAGTACTCAGGGTGCTGGGTGCTTAGTGCTCGAGGTGCTCGGTGCTCAGTACTCAAGGTGCTGGGTGCTCAGTGCTCAGGGTGCTGGGTGCTCAGTCCTCGGGGTGCTCCGTGCTCATGGTGCTGGGTGCTCAGTGCTCAGGGTGCTGGGTGCTCAGTGCTCGGGGTGCTGGGTGCTGAGTGCTCAGGGTGCTGGGTGCTCAGTGCTCGGGGTGCTCGGTGCTCAGGGCTCAGGGTCCTGGGTGCTCAGTACTCAGGGTGCTGGGTGCTTAGTACTCAGGGTGCTCAGTGCTCAGTACACAGGGTGCTGGGTGCTCAGTGCTCGGGGTGCTGGGTGCTCAGTGCTCAGTACTCAGGGTGCTGTGTGCTCAGTGCTCGGGGTGCTGGGTTCTCAGTACTCAGCGTGCTGGGTGCTCAGTACTCAGTGTGCAGGGTGCTCAGTGCTCAGGGTGCTGGGTGCTCAGTGCTCAGGGTGCTGGGTGCTCAGTGATCGGGGTGCTGGGTGCTCAGTACTCAGGGTGCTCAGTGCTCGGGGAGCTCGGTGATCAGTACTCAGGGTGCTGGGTGCTCAGTACTCAGTGCTCGGGGTCCTGGGTGCTCCGTGCTCAGGGTGCTGGGTGCTCAGTGCTCTGGGTGCTGGGTGCTCAGTACTCAGAGTGCTGGGTGCTCAGTACTCAGGGTGCTGGGTGCTCAGTGCTCAGGGTGCTGGGTGCTCAGTACTCAGGGTGCAGGGTGCTCAGTACTCAGGGTGCTCGGTGCTCAGTACTCAGGGTGCTGGGTGCTCAGTGCTCAGGGTGCTGGGTACTCAGTACTCAGGGTGCTGGGTGCTCAGTACTCAGGGTGCTGGGTGCTCAGTGCTCAGGGTGCTGGGTGCTCAGTGCTCAGGGTGCTGGGTGCTCAGTACTCAGGGTGCTGGGTGCTCAGTGCTCAGGGTGATGGGTGCTCAGTACTCAGGGTGCTCAGTACTCAGGGTGCTGGGTGCTCAGTGCTCGTGGTGCTGGGTGCTCAGTACTCGGGGTGCTGTGTGCTCTGTACTCAGGGTGCTGGGTGCTCAGTGCTCGGGGTCCTGGGTGCTCAGTGCTCAGGGTGATCGTTGCTCAGTACTCAGCGTGCTGGGTGCTCACTGCTCAGGGTGCTGGGTGCTCAGTCCTCAGGGTGCTCAGTGCTCAGGGTGCTGGGTGCTCAGTGCTCGGGGTGCTCGGTGCTCAGTGCTCGGGGTGCTGGGTGCTCAGTGCTCAGTGCTCAGGGTGTTGGGTGCTCAGTGCTCAGTGTTCAGGGTGCTGGGTGGTCAGTACTCAGGGTGCTGGTTGCTCAGTACTCAGGGTGCTGGGTGCTCAGTGCTCAGGGTGCTGTGTGCTCAGTACTCTCGGTGTTGGGTGCTCAGTACTCAGGGTGCTGGGTGCTCAGTGCTCAGGGTGCTGTGTGCTCAGTGCTCGGGGTGCTGGGTGCTCAGTGCTCAGGGTGCTGGGTGCTCAGTATTCAGGGTGCTGGGTGCTCAGTGCTCGGGGTGCTCGGTGCTCAGTACTCAAGGTGCTGGGTGCTCAGAGCTCAGGGTGCTGGGTGCTCAGTCCTCGGGGTGCTCCGTGCTCAGTACTCAGGGTGCTGGGTGCTCAGTACTCAGGGTGCTCGGTGCTCAGTACTCAGGGTTCTCAGTGCTCAGGGTGCTGGGTGCTCAGTACTCAGGGTGCTCAGTGCTCAGTACTAGGGGTGCTGGTTGCTCAGTACTCAGGGTGCTCAGTGCTCAGTACTCGGGGTGCTGGGTGCTCAGTGCTCAGTGTGCTCAGTGCGCAGTGCTCGGGGTGCTGGGTGCTCAGTGCTCGGGGTGCTAGGTGCTCAGTACTCAGGGTGCTGTGTGCACAGTGCTCAGTACTCAGCGTGCTGGGTTCTCAGTGCTCAGAGTGTTGGGTGCTCAGTACTCAGGGTGCTGGTTGCTCAGTGCTCAGAGTGCTCAGTGCTCAGGGTGCTCAGTGCTCAGGGTGCTGGGTGCTCAGGGTGTTGGGTGCTCAGTGCTCGGGTGCTGGGTGCTCATTGCTCAGTGCTCAGGGTGCTGGGTGCTCAGTGCTCAGTGCTCAGGGTGCTGGGTGTTCAGTACTCAGGGTGCTCGGTGCTCAGTGCTCAGGGTGCTGGGTGCTCAGTACTCAGGGTCCTGGGTGCTCAGTGCTCGGGGTGCTGGGTGCTCAGTGCTCAGGGTGATCAGTGCTCAGTACTCAGGGTGCTGGGTGCTCAGTGCTCAGGGTGCTGGGTGCTCAGTCCTCAGGGTGCTCAGTACTCAGGGTGCTCGGTGCTCAGTGCTCAGTACTCAGGGTGCTCAGTACTCAGGGTGCTGAGTGCTCAGTGCTCGGGGTGCTGGGTGCTCAGTACTCAGGATGCTGGGTGCTCAGTACTCGGGGTGCTGGGTGCTCAGTACTCAGTGTGCTGGGTGCTCAGTGCTCGGGGTGCTGGGTGCTCAGTGCTCAGGGTGATCGGTGCTCTGTGCTCAGGGTGCTGGGTGCTCAGTACTCAGTGTGCTGGGTGCTCAGTACTCAGGGTGCTGAGTGCTCAGTGCTCAGGGTGCTGGGTGCTCAGTACTCTGGGTGTTGGGTGCTCAGTACTCAGGGTGCTGGGTGCTCCGTGCTCGGGGTGCTGGGTGCTCAGTGCTCAGGGTGCTGGGTGCTCAGTGCTCAGGGTGCTGGGTGCTCTGTACTCAGGGTGCTGGGTGCTTAGTGCTCGGGGTGCTCGGTGCTCAGTACTCAAGGTGCTGGGTGCTCAGTGCTCAGGGTGCTGGGTGCTCAGTCCTCGGGGTGCTCAGGGTGCTGGGTGCTCAGTGCTCAGGGTGCTGGGTGCTCACTGCTCGGGGTGCTGGGTGCTGAGTGCTCAGGGTGCTGGGTGCTCAGTGCTCGCGGTGCTCGGTGCTCAGTGCTCAGGGTCCTGGGTGCTCAGTACTCATGGTGCTGGGTGCTTAGTACTCAGGGTGCTCAGTGATCAGTACACAGGGTGCTGGTTGCTCAGTGCTCGGGGTGCTGGGTGCTCAGTGCTCAGTACTCAGGGTGCTGGGTGCTCAGTGCTCGGGGTGCTGGGTGCTCAGTACTCAGCGTGCTGGGTGCTCAATACTCAGGGTGCTGGGTGCTCAGTGCTCAGGGTGCTGGTGTCACACTGCTCAGGGTGCTGGTTGCTCAGTGATTGGGGTGCTGGGTGCTTAGTACTCAGGGTGCTCAGTGCTCAGGGAGCTCGGTGCTCATTACTCAGGGTGCTGGGTGCTCAGTTCTCAGTGCTGGGGTCCTGGGTGCTCCGTGCTCAGGGTGCTGGGTGCTCAGTGCTCTGGGTGCTTAGTGCTCAGTACTCAGGGTGCTGGGTGCTCATTCTCAGGGTGCTAGGGGCTCAGTACTCAGGGTGCTGGGTGCTCAGTACTCAGGGTGCTCGATTCTCAGTACTCAGGGTGCTGGGTGCTCAGTGCTCGGGGTTCTGGGTGCTCAGTACTCGGGGTGCTCAGTGCTCAGTACTCAGGGTGCTGGGTGCTCAGTACTCAGGGTGCTGGGTGCTCAGTGCTCGGGGTGCTCGGTGCTCAGTACTCGGGGTGCTGGGTGCTCAGTACTCAGGGTGCTGGGTGCTCAGTCCTCAGGGTGCTGGGTGCTCAGTGCTCGGGGTGCTTGGTGCTCAGTGCTGAGGGTGGTGCTGGGTGCTCAGTACTCAGGGTGCTGGGTGCTCAGTGCTCAGGGTGCTGGGTGCTCAGTACTAAGGGTGCTGGGTGCTCAGTACTCAGGGTGCGCGGTGCTCAGTACTCAGGGTGCTGGGTGCTCAGTGCTCAGAGTGTTGGGTGCTCAGTACTCAGGGTGCTGGGTGCTCAGTGCTCAGTGCTCAGGGTGCTCAGTGCTCAGGGTGCTCAGTGCTCAGGGTGCTGGGTGCTCAGGGTGCTGGGTGCTCAGTGCTCGGGGTGCTGGGTGCTCAGTGCTCAGTGCTCAGGGTGCTGGGTGCTCAGTGCTCAGTGCTCAGGGTGCTGGGTGTTCAGTACTCAGGGTGCTCGGTGCTCAGTGCTCAGGGTGCTGGGTGCTCAGTACTCAGGGTGCTGGGTGCTCTGTGCTCGGGGTGCTGGGTGCTCAGTGATCAGGGTGATCTGTGCTAACTACTCAGGGTGCTGGGTGCTCAGTGCTCCGGGTCCTGGGTGCTCAGTCCTCAGGGTGCTCGGTGCTCAGTGCTCAGTACTCAGGGTGCTCAGTACTCAGGGTGCTGGGTGCTCAGTGCTCGGGGTGCTGGGTGCTCAGTACTCAGGGTGCTGGGTGCTCAGTACTCGGGGTGCTGGGTGCTCAGTACTCAGGGTGCTGGGTGCTCAGTCCTCCGGGTGCTCAGTGCTCAGGGTGCTGGGTGCTCAGTACTCAGGGTGCTGGGTGCTCAGTACTCGGGGTGCTGGGTGCTCAGTGCTCAGGGTGATCAGTGCTCAGTGCTCAGGGTGCTGGGTGCTCAGTCCTCCGGGTGCACAGTGCTCAAGGTGCTGGGTGCTCAGTACTCAGGGTGCTGGGTGCTCAGTACTCGGGGTGCTGGGTGCTCAGTGCTCAGGGTGCTGGGTGCTCAGTGCTCGGGGTGCTGGGTGCTCAGTGCTCAGGGTGATCGGTGCTCAGTGCTCAGGGTGCTGGGTGCTCAGTCCTCCGGGTGCTCAGTGCTCAGGGTGCTGGGTGCTCAGTACTCAGGGTGCTGGGTGCTCAGTACTCGGGGTGCTGGGTGCTCAGTGCTCAGGGTGCTGGGTGCTCAGTACTCTGGGTGTTGGGTGCTCAGTACTCAGGGTGCTGGGTGCTCCGTGCTCGGGGTGCTGGCTGCTCAGTGCTCAGGGTGCTATGTGCTCAGTGCTCAGGGTGCTGGGTGCTCAGTACTCAGGGTGCTGGGTGCTTAGTGCTCGGGGTGCTCGGTGCTCAGTACACATGGTGCTGGGTGCTCAGTGCTCAGGGTGCTGGGTGCTCAGTCCTCGGGGTGCTCCGTGCTCAGGGTGCTGGGTGCTCAGTGCTCAGGGTGCTGGGTGCTCAGTGCTCGGGGTGCTGGGTGCTGAGTTCTCAGGGTGCTGGGTGCTCAGTGCTCGGGGTGCTCGGTGCTCAGTGCTCAGGGTCCTGGGTGCTCAGTACTCAGGGTGCTGGGTGCTTAGTACTCAGGGTGCTCAGTGCTCAGTACACAGGGTGCTGGGTGCTCAGTGCTCGGGGTGCTGGGTGCTCAGTGCTCAGTACACAGGGTGCTGGGTGCTCAGTACTCAGCATGCTGGGTGCTCAGTACTCAGGGTGCTGGGTGCTCAGTGCTCAGGGTGCTGGGTGCTCAGTGCTCAGGGTGCTGGGTGCTCAGTGATCGGGGTGCTGGGTGCTCAGTACTCAGGGTGCTCAGTGCTCGGGGAGCTCGGTGCTCAGTACTCAGGGTGCTGGGTGCTCAGTATTCAGTGCTCGCGGTCCTGGGTGCTCCGTGCTCGGGGTGCTGGGTTCTCAGTGCTCTGGGTGCTTAGTGCTCAGTACTCCAGGTGCTGGGTGCTCAGTACTCATGGTGCTGCGTGCTCATTCTCAGGGTTCTAGGGGCTCAGTACTCAGGGTGCTGGGTGCTCAGTACTCAGGGTGCTGGGTGCTCAGTACTCAGGGTGCTGGGTGCTCAGAGCTCAGGGTGCTGGGTACTCAGTACTCAGGGTGCTGAGTGCTCAGTACTCAGGGTGCTGGGTGCTCAGTGCTCAGGGTGCTGGGTGCTCAGTGCTCAGGGTGCTGGGTGCTCAGTGCTCGGGGTGCTGGGTGCTCAGTACTCAGGATGCTCGGTGCTCAGTGCTCAGTAATCAGGGTGCTCAGTGCTCAGGGTGCTGGGTGCTCAGTGCTCGGGGTGCTGGGTGCTCAGTGCTGAGGGTGGTGCTGGGTGCTCAGTACTCAGGGTGCTGGGTGCTCAGTGCTCAGGCTGCTGGGTGCTCAGTACTAAGGGGGGTGGGTGCTCAGTACTCAGGGTGCTCGGTGCTCAGTACTCAGGGTGCTGGGTGCTCAGAGCTCAGGGTGCTGGGTACTCAGTACTCAGGGTGCTGGGTGCTCAGTACTCAGGGTGCTGGGTGCTCAGTGCTCAGGGTGCTGGGTGCTCAGTGCTCAGGGTGCTGGGTGCTCAGTGCTCGGCGTGCTGGGTGCTCAGTACTCAGGATGCTCGGTGCTCAGTGCTCAGTAATCAGGGTGCTCAGTACTCAGGGTGCTGGGTGCTCAGTGCTCGGGGTGCTGGGTGCTCAGTACTCAGGGTGCTGGGTGCTCAGTACTCGGGGTGCTGGGTGCTCAGTACTCAGGGTGCTGGGTGCTCAGTGCTCGGGGTGCTGGGTGCTCACTGCTCAGGGTGATCGGTGCTCAGTGCTCAGGGTGCTGGGTGCTCAGTCCTCCGGGTGCTCAGTACTCAGGGTGCTGGGTGCTCATTGCTCGGTGTGCTCGGTGCTCAGTACTCAGGGTGCTGAGTGCTCAGTACTTAGGGTGCTGGGTGCTCAGTACTCAGGTTGCTGGTTGCTCAGTACTCAGGGTGCTGGGTGCTCAGTGCTCAGGGTGCTGGGTGCTCAGTGCTCGGGGTGCTGGGTGCTCAGGGCTGTGGTGCTGGGTGCTCAGTGCTCAGGGTGCTGGGTGCTCAGTGCTCAGTGCTCAGGGTGCTCTGTGCTCAGTACTCAGGGTGCTGGGTGCTCAGTGCTCGGGGTGCTGCGTGCTCAGTGCTCAGGGAGCTGGGTGCTCAGTGCTCAGGGTGCTGGGTGCTCAGTACTCAGTGTGCTGGGTGCTCAGTGCTCGTTGTGCTCGGTGCTCAGTACTCAAGGTGCTGGGTGCTCAGTGCTCAGGGTGCTGGGTGCTCAGTCCTCGGGGTGCTCCGTGCTCAGTGATCAGGGTGCTGGGTGCTCAGTACTCAGGGTGCTCGGTGCTCAGTACTCAGGGGTCTCAGTGCTCAGTACTCAGGGTGCTGGGTGCTCAGTGCTCAGTGTGCTGGGTGCTCAGTACTCAGGGTGCTCAGTGCTCAGTACTCGGGGTGCTTGGTGCTCAGTACTCAGGGTGCTCGGTGCTCAGTACTCGTGGTGCTGGGTGCTCAGTGCTCAGGGTGCTCAGTGCTCCGTGCTCGGGGTGCTGGGTGCTCAGTGCTCTGGGTGCTTAGTGCTCAGTACTCAGGGTGCTGGGTGCTCAGTACTCAGGGTGCTGGGTGCTCATTCTCGGGGTGCTGGGTGCTCAGTGCTCGGGGTGATGGGTGCTCAGTACTCAGGGTGCTGGGGGCTCAGTACTCAGGGTGCTGGGTGCTCAGTACTCAGGGTGATCTGTTCTCAGTACTCAGGTTGCTGGGTGCTCAGTGCTCAGGGTGCTGGGTGCTCAGTACTCGGGGTGCTCAGTGCTCAGTACTCAGGGTACTGGGTGCTCAATACTCAGGGTGCTGGGTGCTAAGTGCTCGGGGTGCTGGGTGCTCAGTGTTCAGGGAGCTGGGTGCTCAGTGCTCGGGGTGCTGGGTGCTCAGTGCTGAGGGTGGTGCTGGGTGCTCAGTACTCAGGGTGCTGGGTGCTCAGTACTCAGGGTGCTGGGTGCTCAGTACTAAGGGTGCTGGGTGCTCAGTACTCAGGGTGCTCGGTGCTCAGTACTCAGGGTGCTGGGTGCTCAGAGCTCAGGGTGCTGGGTACTCAGTACTCAGGGTGCTGGGTGCTCAGTGCTCAGGGTGCTGGGTGCTCAGTGCTCAGGGTGCTGGGTGCTCAGTGCTCGGGGTGCTGGGTGCTCAGTACTCAGGATGCTCGGTGCTCAGTGCTCAGTAATCAGGGTGCTCAGTACTCAGGGTGCTGGGTGCTCAGTGCTCGGGGTGCTGGGTGCTCAGTACTCAGGGTGCTGGGTGCTCAGTACTCGGGGTGCTGGGTGCTCAGTACTCAGGGTGCTGAGTGCTCAGTGCTCGGGGTGCTGGGTGCTCACTGCTCAGGGTGATCGGTGCTCAGTGCTCAGGGTGCTGGGTGCTCAGTCCTCCGGGTGCTCAGTGCTCAGGGTGCTGGGTGCTCATTGCTCGGTGTGCTCGGTGCTCAGTACTCAGGGTGCTGAGTGCTCAGTACTCAGGTTGCTGGGTGCTCAGTACTCAGGTTGCTGGTTGCTCAGTACTCAGGGTGCTGGGTGCTCAGTGCTCAGGGTGCTGGGTGCTCAGTGCTCGGGGTGCTGGGTGCTCAGGGCTGTGGTGCTGGGTGCTCAGTGCTCAGTGCTCAGGGTGCTGGGTGCTCAGTGCTCAGGCTGCTGGTTGCTCAGGACTCAGGGTGCTGGGTGCTCAGTACTCAGGGTGCTGGGTGCTCAGTGCTCAGAGTGCTCTGTGCTCAGTACTCAGGGTGCTGGGTGCTCAGTGCTCGGGGTGCTGGGTGCTCAGTGCTCAGGGTGCTGGGTGCTCAGTACTCAGGGTGCTGGGTGCTCAGTACTCAGGGTGCTTGGTGCTCAGTACTCAGGGTGCTCAGTGCTCAGTGCTCGGGGTGCTGGGTGCTCAGGGCTGTGGTGCTGGGTGCTCAGTGCTCAGTGCTCAGGGTGCTGGGTGCTCAGTGCTCAGGCTGCTGGTTGCTCAGGACTCAGGGTGCTGGGTGCTCAGTGCTCAGGGTGCTCAGTGCTCAGTGCTCGGGGTGCTCGGTGCTCAGTGCTCGGGGTGCTGGGTGCTCAGTACTCGGGGTGCTGTGTGCTCAGTGCTCAGGGTGCTCAGTGCTCAGTACTCAGTGCTCAGGGTGCTCAATGCTCAGTGCTCAGGGTGCTGGGTGTTCAGTACTCAGGGTGCTGGGTGCTCAGTACTCAGGGTGCTGGGTGCTCAGTGCTCAGGGTGCTGGGTGCTCAGTACTCTGGGTGTTGGGTGCTCAGTACTCAGGGTGCTGGGTGCTCCGTGCTCAGGGTGCTGGGTGCTCAGTGCTCAGGGTTCTGGGTGCTCAGTGCTCAGGGTGCTGGGTGCTCAGTACTCAGTGTGCTGGGTGCTTAGTGCTCGAGGTGCTCGGTGCTCAGTACTCAAGGTGCTGGGTGCTCAGTGCTCAGGGTGCTGGGTGCTCAGTCCTCGGGGTGCTCCGTGCTCATGGTGCTGGGTGCTCAGTGCTCAGGGTGCTGGGTGCTCAGTGCTCGGGGTGCTGGGTGCTCAGTACTCAGTGTGCTCAGTGCTCGGGGATCTCGGTGCTCAGTACTCAGGGTGCTGGGTGCTCAGTTCTCAGTGCTCGGGGTCCTGGGTGCTCCGTGCTCGGGGTGCTGGGTGCTCAGTGCTCTGGGTGCTTAGTGCTCAGTACTCAGGGTGCTGGGTGCTCAGTACTCATGGTGCTGGGTGCTCATTCTCAGGGTGCTGGGTGCTCAGTGCTCGGGTTGCTGGGTGCTCAGTACTCAGGGTGCTGAGGGCTCAGTACTCAGGGTGCTGGGTGATCAGTATCAGGGTGCTCGGTTCTCAGTACTCAGGGTGCTGGGTGCTCATTCTCGGGGTGCTGGGTGCTCAGTGCTCGGGGTGCTGGGTGCTCAGTACTCAGGGTGCTGGGGGCTCAGTACTCAGGGTGCAGGGTGCTCAGTACTCAGGGTGATCTGTTCTCAGTACTCAGGTTGCTGGCTGCTCAGTGCTCGGTGTGCTGGGTGCTCAGTACTCAGGGTGCTGGGTGCTCAGTACTCGGGGTGCTCAGTGCTCAGTACTCAGGGTGCTGGGTGCTCAGTACTCAGGGTGCTGGGTGCTCAGTGCTCGGGGTGCTCGGTGCTCAGTACTAGGGGTGCAGGGTGCTCAGTACTCGGGGTGCTGGGTGCTCAGTGCTCGGGGTGCTGGGTGCTCAGTGCTGAGGGTGGTGCTGGGTGCTCAGTACTCAGGGTGCTGGGTGCTCAGTGCTCAGGGTGCTGGGTGCTCAGTACTAAGGGTGCTGGTTGCTCAGTACTCAGGGTGCTCGGTGCTCAGTACTCAGGGTGCTGGGTGCTCAGAGCTCAGGGTGCTGGGTACTCAGTACTCAGGGTGCTGGGTGCTCAGTACTCAGGGTGCTGGGTGCTCAGTCCTCAGGGTGCTGGGTGCTCAGTGCTCAGGGTGCTGGGTGCTCAGTGCTCGGCGTGCTGGGTGCTCAGTACTCAGGATGCTCGGTGCTCAGTGCTCAGTAATCAGGGTGCTCAGTACTCAGGGTGCTGGGTGCTCAGTGCTCGGGGTGCTGGGTGCTCAGTACTCAGGGTGCTGGGTGCTCAGTACTCGGGGTGCTGGGTGCTCAGTACTCAGGGTGCTGGGTGCTCAGTGCTCGGGGTGCTGGGTGCTCACTGCTCAGGGTGATCGGTGCTCAGTGCTCAGGGTGCTGGGTGCACAGTCCTCCGGGTGCTCAGTGCTCAGGGTGCTGGGTGCTCAGTGCTCAGGGTGCTGGGTGCTCAGTACTCAGGGTGCTGGGTGCTCAGTGCTCAGGGTGATGGGTGCTCAGTACTCAGGGTGCTCAGTACTCAGGGTGCTGGGTGCTCAGTGCTCGTGGTGCTGGGTGCTCAGTACTCGGGGTGCTGTGTGCTCTGTACTCAGGGTGCTGGGTGCTCAGTGCTCGGGGTCCTGGGTGCTCAGTGCTCAGGGTGATCGTTGCTCAGTACTCAGCGTGCTGGGTGCTCACTGCTCAGGGTGCTGGGTGCTCAGTCCTCAGGGTGCTCAGTGCTCAGGGTGCTGGGTGCTCAGTGCTCGGGGTGCTCGGTGCTCAGTGCTCGGGGTGCTGGGTGCTCAGTGCTCAGTGCTCAGGGTGTTGGGTGCTCAGTGCTCAGTGTTCAGGGTGCTGGGTGGTCAGTACTCAGGGTGCTGGTTGCTCAGTACTCAGGGTGCTGGGTGCTCAGTGCTCAGGGTGCTGTGTGCTCAGTACTCTCGGTGTTGGGTGCTCAGTACTCAGGGTGCTGGGTGCTCAGTGCTCAGGGTGCTGTGTGCTCAGTGCTCGGGGTGCTGGGTGCTCAGTGCTCAGGGTGCTGGGTGCTCAGTATTCAGGGTGCTGGGTGCTCAGTGCTCGGGGTGCTCGGTGCTCAGTACTCAAGGTGCTGGGTGCTCAGAGCTCAGGGTGCTGGGTGCTCAGTCCTCGGGGTGCTCCGTGCTCAGTACTCAGGGTGCTGGGTGCTCAGTACTCAGGGTGCTCGGTGCTCAGTACTCAGGGTTCTCAGTGCTCAGGGTGCTGGGTGCTCAGTACTCAGGGTGCTCAGTGCTCAGTACTAGGGGTGCTGGTTGCTCAGTACTCAGGGTGCTCAGTGCTCAGTACTCGGGGTGCTGGGTGCTCAGTGCTCAGTGTGCTCAGTGCGCAGTGCTCGGGGTGCTGGGTGCTCAGTGCTCGGGGTGCTAGGTGCTCAGTACTCAGGGTGCTGTGTGCACAGTGCTCAGTACTCAGCGTGCTGGGTTCTCAGTGCTCAGAGTGTTGGGTGCTCAGTACTCAGGGTGCTGGTTGCTCAGTGCTCAGAGTGCTCAGTGCTCAGGGTGCTCAGTGCTCAGGGTGCTGGGTGCTCAGGGTGTTGGGTGCTCAGTGCTCGGGTGCTGGGTGCTCATTGCTCAGTGCTCAGGGTGCTGGGTGCTCAGTGCTCAGTGCTCAGGGTGCTGGGTGTTCAGTACTCAGGGTGCTCGGTGCTCAGTGCTCAGGGTGCTGGGTGCTCAGTACTCAGGGTCCTGGGTGCTCAGTGCTCGGGGTGCTGGGTGCTCAGTGCTCAGGGTGATCAGTGCTCAGTACTCAGGGTGCTGGGTGCTCAGTGCTCAGGGTGCTGGGTGCTCAGTCCTCAGGGTGCTCAGTACTCAGGGTGCTCGGTGCTCAGTGCTCAGTACTCAGGGTGCTCAGTACTCAGGGTGCTGAGTGCTCAGTGCTCGGGGTGCTGGGTGCTCAGTACTCAGGATGCTGGGTGCTCAGTACTCGGGGTGCTGGGTGCTCAGTACTCAGTGTGCTGGGTGCTCAGTGCTCGGGGTGCTGGGTGCTCAGTGCTCAGGGTGATCGGTGCTCTGTGCTCAGGGTGCTGGGTGCTCAGTACTCAGTGTGCTGGGTGCTCAGTACTCAGGGTGCTGAGTGCTCAGTGCTCAGGGTGCTGGGTGCTCAGTACTCTGGGTGTTGGGTGCTCAGTACTCAGGGTGCTGGGTGCTCCGTGCTCGGGGTGCTGGGTGCTCAGTGCTCAGGGTGCTGGGTGCTCAGTGCTCAGGGTGCTGGGTGCTCTGTACTCAGGGTGCTGGGTGCTTAGTGCTCGGGGTGCTCGGTGCTCAGTACTCAAGGTGCTGGGTGCTCAGTGCTCAGGGTGCTGGGTGCTCAGTCCTCGGGGTGCTCAGGGTGCTGGGTGCTCAGTGCTCAGGGTGCTGGGTGCTCACTGCTCGGGGTGCTGGGTGCTGAGTGCTCAGGGTGCTGGGTGCTCAGTGCTCGCGGTGCTCGGTGCTCAGTGCTCAGGGTCCTGGGTGCTCAGTACTCATGGTGCTGGGTGCTTAGTACTCAGGGTGCTCAGTGATCAGTACACAGGGTGCTGGTTGCTCAGTGCTCGGGGTGCTGGGTGCTCAGTGCTCAGTACTCAGGGTGCTGGGTGCTCAGTGCTCGGGGTGCTGGGTGCTCAGTACTCAGCGTGCTGGGTGCTCAATACTCAGGGTGCTGGGTGCTCAGTGCTCAGGGTGCTGGTGTCACACTGCTCAGGGTGCTGGTTGCTCAGTGATTGGGGTGCTGGGTGCTTAGTACTCAGGGTGCTCAGTGCTCAGGGAGCTCGGTGCTCATTACTCAGGGTGCTGGGTGCTCAGTTCTCAGTGCTGGGGTCCTGGGTGCTCCGTGCTCAGGGTGCTGGGTGCTCAGTGCTCTGGGTGCTTAGTGCTCAGTACTCAGGGTGCTGGGTGCTCATTCTCAGGGTGCTAGGGGCTCAGTACTCAGGGTGCTGGGTGCTCAGTACTCAGGGTGCTCGATTCTCAGTACTCAGGGTGCTGGGTGCTCAGTGCTCGGGGTTCTGGGTGCTCAGTACTCGGGGTGCTCAGTGCTCAGTACTCAGGGTGCTGGGTGCTCAGTACTCAGGGTGCTGGGTGCTCAGTGCTCGGGGTGCTCGGTGCTCAGTACTCGGGGTGCTGGGTGCTCAGTACTCAGGGTGCTGGGTGCTCAGTCCTCAGGGTGCTGGGTGCTCAGTGCTCGGGGTGCTTGGTGCTCAGTGCTGAGGGTGGTGCTGGGTGCTCAGTACTCAGGGTGCTGGGTGCTCAGTGCTCAGGGTGCTGGGTGCTCAGTACTAAGGGTGCTGGGTGCTCAGTACTCAGGGTGCGCGGTGCTCAGTACTCAGGGTGCTGGGTGCTCAGTGCTCAGAGTGTTGGGTGCTCAGTACTCAGGGTGCTGGGTGCTCAGTGCTCAGTGCTCAGGGTGCTCAGTGCTCAGGGTGCTCAGTGCTCAGGGTGCTGGGTGCTCAGGGTGCTGGGTGCTCAGTGCTCGGGGTGCTGGGTGCTCAGTGCTCAGTGCTCAGGGTGCTGGGTGCTCAGTGCTCAGTGCTCAGGGTGCTGGGTGTTCAGTACTCAGGGTGCTCGGTGCTCAGTGCTCAGGGTGCTGGGTGCTCAGTACTCAGGGTGCTGGGTGCTCTGTGCTCGGGGTGCTGGGTGCTCAGTGATCAGGGTGATCTGTGCTAACTACTCAGGGTGCTGGGTGCTCAGTGCTCCGGGTCCTGGGTGCTCAGTCCTCAGGGTGCTCGGTGCTCAGTGCTCAGTACTCAGGGTGCTCAGTACTCAGGGTGCTGGGTGCTCAGTGCTCGGGGTGCTGGGTGCTCAGTACTCAGGGTGCTGGGTGCTCAGTACTCGGGGTGCTGGGTGCTCAGTACTCAGGGTGCTGGGTGCTCAGTCCTCCGGGTGCTCAGTGCTCAGGGTGCTGGGTGCTCAGTACTCAGGGTGCTGGGTGCTCAGTACTCGGGGTGCTGGGTGCTCAGTGCTCAGGGTGATCAGTGCTCAGTGCTCAGGGTGCTGGGTGCTCAGTCCTCCGGGTGCACAGTGCTCAAGGTGCTGGGTGCTCAGTACTCAGGGTGCTGGGTGCTCAGTACTCGGGGTGCTGGGTGCTCAGTGCTCAGGGTGCTGGGTGCTCAGTGCTCGGGGTGCTGGGTGCTCAGTGCTCAGGGTGATCGGTGCTCAGTGCTCAGGGTGCTGGGTGCTCAGTCCTCCGGGTGCTCAGTGCTCAGGGTGCTGGGTGCTCAGTACTCAGGGTGCTGGGTGCTCAGTACTCGGAGTGCTGGGTGCTCAGTGCTCAGGGTGCTGGGTGCTCAGTACTCTGGGTGTTGGGTGCTCAGTACTCAGGGTGCTGGGTGCTCCGTGCTCGGGGTGCTGGCTGCTCAGTGCTCAGGGTGCTATGTGCTCAGTGCTCAGGGTGCTGGGTGCTCAGTACTCAGGGTGCTGGGTGCTTAGTGCTCGGGGTGCTCGGTGCTCAGTACACATGGTGCTGGGTGCTCAGTGCTCAGGGTGCTGGGTGCTCAGTCCTCGGGGTGCTCCGTGCTCAGGGTGCTGGGTGCTCAGTGCTCAGGGTGCTGGGTGCTCAGTGCTCGGGGTGCTGGGTGCTGAGTTCTCAGGGTGCTGGGTGCTCAGTGCTCGGGGTGCTCGGTGCTCAGTGCTCAGGGTCCTGGGTGCTCAGTATTCAGTGCTCGCGGTCCTGGGTGCTCCGTGCTCGGGGTGCTGGGTTCTCAGTGCTCTGGGTGCTTAGTGCTCAGTACTCCAGGTGCTGGGTGCTCAGTACTCATGGTGCTGCGTGCTCATTCTCAGGGTTCTAGGGGCTCAGTACTCAGGGTGCTGGGTGCTCAGTACTCAGGGTGCTGGGTGCTCAGTACTCAGGGTGCTGGGTGCTCAGAGCTCAGGGTGCTGGGTACTCAGTACTCAGGGTGCTGAGTGCTCAGTACTCAGGGTGCTGGGTGCTCAGTGCTCAGGGTGCTGGGTGCTCAGTGCTCAGGGTGCTGGGTGCTCAGTGCTCGGGGTGCTGGGTGCTCAGTACTCAGGATGCTCGGTGCTCAGTGCTCAGTAATCAGGGTGCTCAGTGCTCAGGGTGCTGGGTGCTCAGTGCTCGGGGTGCTGGGTGCTCAGTGCTGAGGGTGGTGCTGGGTGCTCAGTACTCAGGGTGCTGGGTGCTCAGTGCTCAGGGTGCTGGGTGCTCAGTACTAAGGGGGGTGGGTGCTCAGTACTCAGGGTGCTCGGTGCTCAGTACTCAGGGTGCTGGGTGCTCAGAGCTCAGGGTGCTGGGTACTCAGTACTCAGGGTGCTGGGTGCTCAGTACTCAGGGTGCTGGGTGCTCAGTGCTCAGGGTGCTGGGTGCTCAGTGCTCAGGGTGCTGGGTGCTCAGTGCTCGGCGTGCTGGGTGCTCAGTACTCAGGATGCTCGGTGCTCAGTGCTCAGTTATCAGGGTGCTCAGTACTCAGGGTGCTGGGTGCTCAGTACTCAGGGTGCTGGGTGCTCAGTACTCGGGGTGCTGGGTGCTCAGTACTCAGGGTGCTGGGTGCTCAGTGCTCGGGGTGCTGGGTGCTCACTGCTCAGGGTGATCGGTGCTCAGTGCTCAGGGTGCTGGGTGCTCAGTCCTCCGGGTGCTCAGTACTCAGGGTGCTGGGTGCTCATTGCTCGGTGTGCTCGGTGCTCAGTACTCAGGGTGCTGAGTGCTCAGTACTTAGGGTGCTGGGTGCTCAGTACTCAGGTTGCTGGTTGCTCAGTACTCAGGGTGCTGGGTGCTCAGTGCTCAGGGTGCTGGGTGCTCAGTGCTCGGGGTGCTGGGTGCTCAGGGCTGTGGTGCTGGGTGCTCAGTGCTCAGGGTGCTGGGTGCTCAGTGCTCAGTGCTCAGGGTGCTCTGTGCTCAGTACTCAGGGTGCTGGGTGCTCAGTGCTCGGGGTGCTGCGTGCTCAGTGCTCAGGGAGCTGGGTGCTCAGTGCTCAGGGTGCTGGGTGCTCAGTACTCAGTGTGCTGGGTGCTCAGTGCTCGTTGTGCTCGGTGCTCAGTACTCAAGGTGCTGGGTGCTCAGTGCTCAGGGTGCTGGGTGCTCAGTCCTCGGGGTGCTCCGTGCTCAGTGATCAGGGTGCTGGGTGCTCAGTACTCAGGGTGCTCGGTGCTCAGTACTCAGGGGTCTCAGTGCTCAGTACTCAGGGTGCTGGGTGCTCAGTGCTCAGTGTGCTGGGTGCTCAGTACTCAGGGTGCTCAGTGCTCAGTACTCGGGGTGCTTGGTGCTCAGTACTCAGGGTGCTCGGTGCTCAGTACTCGTGGTGCTGGGTGCTCAGTGCTCAGGGTGCTCAGTGCTCCGTGCTCGGGGTGCTGGGTGCTCAGTGCTCTGGGTGCTTAGTGCTCAGTACTCAGGGTGCTGGGTGCTCAGTACTCAGGGTGCTGGGTGCTCATTCTCGGGGTGCTGGGTGCTCAGTGCTCGGGGTGATGGGTGCTCAGTACTCAGGGTGCTGGGGGCTCAGTACTCAGGGTGCTGGGTGCTCAGTACTCAGGGTGATCTGTTCTCAGTACTCAGGTTGCTGGGTGCTCAGTGCTCAGGGTGCTGGGTGCTCAGTACTCGGGGTGCTCAGTGCTCAGTACTCAGGGTGCTGGGTGCTCAATACTCAGGGTGCTGGGTGCTAAGTGCTCGGGGTGCTGGGTGCTCAGTGTTCAGGGAGCTGGGTGCTCAGTGCTCGGGGTGCTGGGTGCTCAGTGCTGAGGGTGGTGCTGGGTGCTCAGTACTCAGGGTGCTGGGTGCTCAGTACTCAGGGTGCTGGGTGCTCAGTACTAAGGGTGCTGGGTGCTCAGTACTCAGGGTGCTCGGTGCTCAGTACTCAGGGTGCTGGGTGCTCAGAGCTCAGGGTGCTGGGTACTCAGTACTCAGGGTGCTGGGTGCTCAGTGCTCAGGGTGCTGGGTGCTCAGTGCTCAGGGTGCTGGGTGCACAGTGCTCGGGGTGCTGGGTGCTCAGTACTCAGGATGCTCGGTGCTCAGTGCTCAGAAATCAGGGTGCTCAGTACTCAGGGTGCTGGGTGCTCAGTGCTCGGGGTGCTGGGTGCTCAGTACTCAGGGTGCTGGGTGCTCAGTACTCGGGGTGCTGTGTGCTCAGTACTCAGGGTGCTGAGTGCTCAGTGCTCGGGGTGCTGGGTGCTCACTGCTCAGGGTGATCGGTGCTCAGTGCTCAGGGTGCTGGGTGCTCAGTCCTCCGGGTGCTCAGTGCTCAGGGTGCTGGGTGCTCATTGCTCGGTGTGCTCGGTGCTCAGTACTCAGGGTGCTGAGTGCTCAGTACTCAGGTTGCTGGGTGCTCAGTACTCAGGTTGCTGGTTGCTCAGTACTCAGGGTGCTGGGTGCTCAGTGCTCAGGGTGCTGGGTGCTCAGTGCTCGGGGTGCTGGGTGCTCAGGGCTGTGGTGCTGGGTGCTCAGTGCTCAGTGCTCAGGGTGCTGGGTGCTCAGTGCTCAGGCTGCTGGTTGCTCAGGACTCAGGGTGCTGGGTGCTCAGTACTCAGGGTGCTGGGTGCTCAGTGCTCAGAGTGCTCTGTGCTCAGTACTCAGGGTGCTGGGTGCTCAGTGCTCGGGGTGCTGGGTGCTCAGTGCTCAGGGTGCTGGGTGCTCAGTACTCAGGGTGCTGGGTGCTCAGTACTCCGGGTGCTGGGTGCTCAGTGCTCGGGGTGCTCGGTGCTCAGTGCTCAAAGTGCTGGGTGCTCAGTACTCAGGGTGTTCATTGCTCAGGGTGCTGGGTGCTCAGTACTCAGGGTGCTGGGTGCTCAGTGCTCAGGGTGCTCGGTGCTCAGTACGTTGGGTGCTCATTACTCAGGGTACTGGGTGCTCAGTGCTCAGGGTGCTGGGTGCTCAGTGCTCAGGGTGCTGGGTGCTCAGTGCTCAGGGTGCTGGGTGCTCAGTGCTCAGGGTGCTGGGTGCTCAGTGCTCAGGGTGCTGGGTGCTCAGTACTCAGGGTGCTGGGTGCTTAGTGCTCGGGGTGCTCGGTGCTCAGTACACATGGTGCTGGGTGCTCAGTGCTCAGGGTGCTGGGTGCTCAGTCCTCGGGGTGCTCTGTGCTCAGGGTGCTGGGTGCTCAGTGCTCAGGGTGCTGGGTGCTCAGTGCTCGGGGTGCTGGGTGCTGAGTTCTCAGGGTGCTGGGTGCTCAGTGCTCGGGGTGCTCGGTGCTCAGTGCTCAGGGTCCTGGGTGCTCAGTACTCAGGGTGCTGGGTGCTTAGTACTCAGGGTGCTCAGTGCTCAGTACACAGGGTGCTGGGTGCTCAGTGCTCGGGGTGCTGGGTGCTCAGTGCTCAGTACACAGGGTGCTGGGTGCTCAGTACTCAGCATGCTGGGTGCTCAGTACTCAGGGTGCTGGGTGCTCAGTGCTCAGGGTGCTGGGTGCTCAGTGCTCAGGGTGCTGGGTGCTCAGTGATCGGGGTGCTGGGTGCTCAGTACTCAGGGTGCTCAGTGCTCGGGGAGCTCGGTGCTCAGTACTCAGGGTGCTGGGTGCTCAGTATTCAGTGCTCGCGGTCCTGGGTGCTCCGTGCTCGGGGTGCTGGGTTCTCAGTGCTCTGGGTGCTTAGTGCTCAGTACTCCAGGTGCTGGGTGCTCAGTACTCATGGTGCTGCGTGCTCATTCTCAGGGTTCTAGGGGCTCAGTACTCAGGGTGCTGGGTGCTCAGTACTCAGGGTGCTGGGTGCTCAGTACTCAGGGTGCTGGGTGCTCAGAGCTCAGGGTGCTGGGTACTCAGTACTCAGGGTGCTGAGTGCTCAGTACTCAGGGTGCTGGGTGCTCAGTGCTCAGGGTGCTGGGTGCTCAGTGCTCAGGGTGCTGGGTGCTCAGTGCTCGGGGTGCTGGGTGCTCAGTACTCAGGATGCTCGGTGCTCAGTGCTCAGTAATCAGGGTGCTCAGTGCTCAGGGTGCTGGGTGCTCAGTGCTCGGGGTGCTGGGTGCTCAGTGCTGAGGGTGGTGCTGGGTGCTCAGTACTCAGGGTGCTGGGTGCTCAGTGCTCAGGGTGCTGGGTGCTCAGTACTAAGGGGGGTGGGTGCTCAGTACTCAGGGTGCTCGGTGCTCAGTACTCAGGGTGCTGGGTGCTCAGAGCTCAGGGTGCTGGGTACTCAGTACTCAGGGTGCTGGGTGCTCAGTACTCAGGGTGCTGGGTGCTCAGTGCTCAGGGTGCTGGGTGCTCAGTGCTCAGGGTGCTGGGTGCTCAGTGCTCGGCGTGCTGGGTGCTCAGTACTCAGGATGCTCGGTGCTCAGTGCTCAGTAATCAGGGTGCTCAGTACTCAGGGTGCTGGGTGCTCAGTACTCAGGGTGCTGGGTGCTCAGTACTCGGGGTGCTGGGTGCTCAGTACTCAGGGTGCTGGGTGCTCAGTGCTCGGGGTGCTGGGTGCTCACTGCTCAGGGTGATCGGTGCTCAGTGCTCAGGGTGCTGGGTGCTCAGTCCTCCGGGTGCTCAGTACTCAGGGTGCTGGGTGCTCATTGCTCGGTGTGCTCGGTGCTCAGTACTCAGGGTGCTGAGTGCTCAGTACTTAGGGTGCTGGGTGCTCAGTACTCAGGTTGCTGGTTGCTCAGTACTCAGGGTGCTGGGTGCTCAGTGCTCAGGGTGCTGGGTGCTCAGTGCTCGGGGTGCTGGGTGCTCAGGGCTGTGGTGCTGGGTGCTCAGTGCTCAGGGTGCTGGGTGCTCAGTGCTCAGTGCTCAGGGTGCTCTGTGCTCAGTACTCAGGGTGCTGGGTGCTCAGTGCTCGGGGTGCTGCGTGCTCAGTGCTCAGGGAGCTGGGTGCTCAGTGCTCAGGGTGCTGGGTGCTCAGTACTCAGTGTGCTGGGTGCTCAGTGCTCGTTGTGCTCGGTGCTCAGTACTCAAGGTGCTGGGTGCTCAGTGCTCAGGGTGCTGGGTGCTCAGTCCTCGGGGTGCTCCGTGCTCAGTGATCAGGGTGCTGGGTGCTCAGTACTCAGGGTGCTCGGTGCTCAGTACTCAGGGGTCTCAGTGCTCAGTACTCAGGGTGCTGGGTGCTCAGTGCTCAGTGTGCTGGGTGCTCAGTACTCAGGGTGCTCAGTGCTCAGTACTCGGGGTGCTTGGTGCTCAGTACTCAGGGTGCTCGGTGCTCAGTACTCGTGGTGCTGGGTGCTCAGTGCTCAGGGTGCTCAGTGCTCCGTGCTCGGGGTGCTGGGTGCTCAGTGCTCTGGGTGCTTAGTGCTCAGTACTCAGGGTGCTGGGTGCTCAGTACTCAGGGTGCTGGGTGCTCATTCTCGGGGTGCTGGGTGCTCAGTGCTCGGGGTGATGGGTGCTCAGTACTCAGGGTGCTGGGGGCTCAGTACTCAGGGTGCTGGGTGCTCAGTACTCAGGGTGATCTGTTCTCAGTACTCAGGTTGCTGGGTGCTCAGTGCTCAGGGTGCTGGGTGCTCAGTACTCGGGGTGCTCAGTGCTCAGTACTCAGGGTGCTGGGTGCTCAATACTCAGGGTGCTGGGTGCTAAGTGCTCGGGGTGCTGGGTGCTCAGTGTTCAGGGAGCTGGGTGCTCAGTGCTCGGGGTGCTGGGTGCTCAGTGCTGAGGGTGGTGCTGGGTGCTCAGTACTCAGGGTGCTGGGTGCTCAGTACTCAGGGTGCTGGGTGCTCAGTACTAAGGGTGCTGGGTGCTCAGTACTCAGGGTGCTCGGTGCTCAGTACTCAGGGTGCTGGGTGCTCAGAGCTCAGGGTGCTGGGTACTCAGTACTCAGGGTGCTGGGTGCTCAGTGCTCAGGGTGCTGGGTGCTCAGTGCTCAGGGTGCTGGGTGCACAGTGCTCGGGGTGCTGGGTGCTCAGTACTCAGGATGCTCGGTGCTCAGTGCTCAGAAATCAGGGTGCTCAGTACTCAGGGTGCTGGGTGCTCAGTGCTCGGGGTGCTGGGTGCTCAGTACTCAGGGTGCTGGGTGCTCAGTACTCGGGGTGCTGGGTGCTCAGTACTCAGGGAGCTGAGTGCTCAGTGCTCGGGGTGCTGGGTGCTCACTGCTCAGGGTGATCGGTGCTCAGTGCTCAGGGTGCTGGGTGCTCAGTCCTCCGGGTGCTCAGTGCTCAGGGTGCTGGGTGCTCATTGCTCGGTGTGCTCGGTGCTCAGTACTCAGGGTGCTGAGTGCTCAGTACTCAGGTTGCTGGGTGCTCAGTACTCAGGTTGCTGGTTGCTCAGTACTCAGGGTGCTGGGTGCTCAGTGCTCAGGGTGCTGGGTGCTCAGTGCTCGGGGTGCTGGGTGCTCAGGGCTGTGGTGCTGGGTGCTCAGTGCTCAGTGCTCAGGGTGCTGGGTGCTCAGTGCTCAGGCTGCTGGTTGCTCAGGACTCAGGGTGCTGGGTGCTCAGTACTCAGGGTGCTGGGTGCTCAGTGCTCAGAGTGCTCTGTGCTCAGTACTCAGGGTGCTGGGTGCTCAGTGCTCGGGGTGCTGGGTGCTCAGTGCTCAGGGTGCTGGGTGCTCAGTACTCAGGGTGCTGGGTGCTCAGTACTCCGGGTGCTGGGTGCTCAGTGCTCGGGGTGCTCGGTGCTCAGTGCTCAAAGTGCTGGGTGCTCAGTACTCAGGGTGTTCATTGCTCAGGGTGCTGGGTGCTCAGTACTCAGGGTGCTGGGTGCTCAGTGCTCAGGGTGCTCGGTGCTCAGTACGTTGGGTGCTCATTACTCAGGGTACTGGGTGCTCAGTGCTCAGGGTGCTGGGTGCTCAGTGCTCAGGGTGCTGGGTGCTCAGTGCTCAGGGTGCTGGGTGCTCAGTGCTCAGGGTGCTGGGTGCTCAGTGCTCAGGGTGCTGGGTGCTCAGTACTCAGGGTGCTGGGTGCTCAGTGCTCAGGGTGCTGGTTGCTCAGTACTCTGGGTGCTGGGTGCTAGGTGCTCAGTACGCTGGGTGCTCAGTACTCAGGGTGCTGGGTGCTCAGTACTCAGGGTGCTGGGTGCTCAGTACTCAGGGTGCTCGGTGCTCAGTACTCAGGGTGCTGGGTGCTCAGTGCTCGGGGTGCTGGGTGCTCAGTACTCAGGGTGCTGGGTGCTCAGTGCTCGGGGTGCTCGGTGCTGAGTACGCTGGGTGCTCAGTACTCAGGGTGCTGGGTGCTCAGTACTCAGGGTGCTGGGTGCTTAGTACTCAGGGTGCTAGGTGCTCAGTGCTCGGGGTGCTGGGTGCTCAGTGCTCAGTACTCAGGGTGCTGGGTGCTCAGTGCTCAGGGTGCTGGGTGCTCAGTGCTCAGGGTGCTGGGTGCTCAGTGCTCAGGGCGCTGGGTGCTCAGTACTCAGGGTGCTGGGTGCTCAGTACTCAGGGTGCTGGGTGCTCAGTGCTCGGGGTGCTGGGTGCTCAGTGCTCGGTGTGCTGGGTGCTCAGTGCTCGGGGTTCTTGGTGGTCAGTACTCAGGGCGCTTTGTGCTCAGTGCTTGAGGTGCTCAGTACTCAGGGTGCTGTCTGTTCAGTGCTCAGGTTGCTGGGTGCTCAGTACTCAGGGTGCTCGGTGCTTAGTACTCAGGGTGCTGGGTGCTCAGTGCTCGGGGTGCTGGGTGCTCAGTGCTCAGTACTCAGCGTGCTGTGTGCTCAGTGCTCGGGGTGCTGGGTGCTCAGTGCTCAGTACTCAGGGTGCTGGGTGCTCAGTGCTCAGTTTGCTTGGTGCTCAGTGCTCGGGGTGCTCTGTGCTCAGTAGTCAGGGTGCTGGGTGCTCAGTACTCCGGGTGCTGGGTGCTCAGTTCTCGGGGCGCTCGGTGCTCAGTACTCAGTGCTCAGGGTGCTCAGTGCTCAGTGTTCAGGGTGCTGGGTGTTCAGTACTCAGGGTGCTGGGTGCTCAGTACTCAAGGTGCTGGGTGCTCAGTGCTCAGGGTGCTGGGTGCTCAGTGATCAGGGTGCTGGGTGCTCAGTACTCAGGTTGCTGGGTGCTCAGTACTCGGGGTGCTGGGTGCTCAGTACTCAGCGTGCTGGGTGCTCAGTACTCAGGGTGCTGGGTGCTCAGTGCTCGGGGTTCGGGTGCTCAGTGCTCAGGGTGATCGGTGCTCAGTACTCAGGGTGCTGGGTGCTCAGTGCTCAGGGTGCTGGGTGCTCAGTCCTCAGGGTGCTCAGTGCTCAGGGTGCTGGGTGCTCAGTGCTCGGGGTGCTCGGTGCTCAGTACTCAGGGTGCTGAGTGCTCAGTACTCAGGGTGCTGGGTGCTCAGTGCTCAGGGTGCTGGGTGATCAGTGCTCAGTGTGCTGGGTGCTCAGTGCTCAGGGTGCTGGGTGCTCAGTGCTCGGGGTGCTGGGTGCTCAGTACTCAGGGTGCTGGGTGCTCAGTGCTCAGGGTGCTGGGTCCTCAGTGCTCCGGGTGCTCGGAGCTCAGTACTCAGGGTGCTGTGTGCTCAGTGCTCGTTGTGATCGGTGCTCAGTAGTCAGGGTGCTGGGTGCTCAGTGCTCGGGGTGCTCGGTGCTCAGTACGTTGGGTGCTCACTACTAAGGGTGCTGGGTGCTCAGTGCTCAGGGTGCTGGGTGCTCAGTGCTCAGTGTGCTGGGTGCTCAGTTCTCAGGGTGCTGGGTGCTCAGTACTCAGGGTGCTGGGTGCTCAGTGCTCGGGGTGCTGGGTGCTCAGTGCTCAGGGTGCTGGGTGCTCAGTACTCGGGGTGCTGGGTGCTCAGTACTCAGGGTGCTGGGTGCTCAGTACTTAGGGTGCTGGGTGCTCAGTGCTCAGGGTGCTGGGTGCTCAGTACTCAGGGTGCTGGGTGCTCAGTACTCGGGGTGCTGGGTGCTCAGTACTCAGGGTGCTGGGTGCTCAGTACTCGGGGTGCTGGGTGCTCAGTACTCGGGTGCTGGGTGCTCAGTGCTCAGGGTGCTGGGTGCTTATTGCTCGGGGTGCTGGGTGCTCAGTGCTCAGTACTCAGGGTGCTGGGTGCTCAGTACTCAGTGTGCTGGGTGCTTAGTACTCGGGTGCTGGGTGCTCAGTGCTCAGGGTGCTGGGTGCTCAGTGCTCGGAGTGCTGGGTGCTCAGTGCTCAGTACTCAGGGTGCTGGGTGCTCAGTGCTCGGGGTGCTGGGTGCTCAGTGCTCAGTACTCAGGGTGCTGGGTACTCAGTGCTCAGGGTGCTGTGTGCTCAGTGCTCAGGGTGCTGGGTGCTCAGTGCTCAGGGTCCTGGGTACTCAGTGCTCAGGGTGCTGGGTGCTCAGTACTCAGGGTGCTGGGTGCTCAGTACTCAGGGTGCTGGGTGCTCAGTGCTCGGGGTGCTGGGTGCTCAGTGCTCAGTACTCAGCGTGCTGTGTGCTCAGTGCTCGGGGTGCTGGGTGCTCAGTGCTCAGTACTCAGGGTGCTGGGTGCTCAGTGCTCAGTTTGCTGGGTGCTCAGTGCTCGGGGTGCTCTGTGCTCAGTAGTCAGGGTGCTGGGTGCTCAGTACTCCGGGTGCTGGGTGCTCAGTTCTCGGGGCGCTCGGTGCTCAGTACTCAGTGCTCAGGGTGCTCAGTGCTCAGTGTTCAGGGTGCTGGGTGTTCAGTACTCAGGGTGCTGGGTGCTCAGTACTCAAGGTGCTGGGTGCTCAGTGCTCAGGGTGCTGGGTGCTCAGTGATCAGGGTGCTGGGTGCTCAGTACTCAGGTTGCTGGGTGCTCAGTACTCGGGGTGCTGGGTGCTCAGTACTCAGCGTGCTGGGTGCTCAGTACTCAGGGTGCTGGGTGCTCAGTGCTCGGGGTTCGGGTGCTCAGTGCTCAGGGTGATCGGTGCTCAGTACTCAGGGTGCTGGGTGCTCAGTGCTCAGGGTGCTGGGTGCTCAGTCCTCAGGGTGCTCAGTGCTCAGGGTGCTGGGTGCTCAGTGCTCGGGGTGCTCGGTGCTCAGTACTCAGGGTGCTGAGTGCTCAGTACTCAGGGTGCTGGGTGCTCAGTGCTCAGGGTGCTGGGTGATCAGTGCTCAGTGTGCTGGGTGCTCAGTGCTCAGGGTGCTGGGTGCTCAGTGCTCGGGGTGCTGGGTGCTCAGTACTCAGGGTGCTGGGTGCTCAGTGCTCAGGGTGCTGGGTCCTCAGTGCTCCGGGTGCTCGGAGCTCAGTACTCAGGGTGCTGTGTGCTCAGTGCTCGTTGTGATCGGTGCTCAGTAGTCAGGGTGCTGGGTGCTCAGTGCTCGGGGTGCTCGGTGCTCAGTACGTTGGGTGCTCACTACTAAGGGTGCTGGGTGCTCAGTGCTCAGGGTGCTGGGTGCTCAGTGCTCAGTGTGCTGGGTGCTCAGTTCTCAGGGTGCTGGGTGCTCAGTACTCAGGGTGCTGGGTGCTCAGTGCTCGGGGTGCTGGGTGCTCAGTGCTCAGGGTGCTGGGTGCTCAGTACTCGGGGTGCTGGGTGCTCAGTACTCAGGGTGCTGGGTGCTCAGTACTTAGGGTGCTGGGTGCTCAGTGCTCAGGGTGCTGGGTGCTCAGTACTCAGGGTGCTGGGTGCTCAGTACTCGGGGTGCTGGGTGCTCAGTACTCAGGGTGCTGGGTGCTCAGTACTCGGGGTGCTGGGTGCTCAGTACTCGGGTGCTGGGTGCTCAGTGCTCAGGGTGCTGGGTGCTTATTGCTCGGGGTGCTGGGTGCTCAGTGCTCAGTACTCAGGGTGCTGGGTGCTCAGTACTCAGTGTGCTGGGTGCTTAGTACTCGGGTGCTGGGTGCTCAGTGCTCAGGGTGCTGGGTGCTCAGTGCTCGGAGTGCTGGGTGCTCAGTGCTCAGTACTCAGGGTGCTGGGTGCTCAGTGCTCGGGGTGCTGGGTGCTCAGTGCTCAGTACTCAGTGTGCTGGGTACTCAGTGCTCAGGGTGCTGTGTGCTCAGTGCTCAGGGTGCTGGGTGCTCAGTGCTCAGGGTCCTGGGTACTCAGTGCTCAGGGTGCTGGGTGCTCAGTACTCAGGGTGCTGGGTGCTCAGTACTCAGGGTGCTGGGTGCTCAGTGCTCGGGGTGCTGGGTGCTCAGTGCTCGCGGTGCTGGGTGCTCAGTGCTCGGGGTGCTCGGTGCTCAGTACTCAGTGTGCTGGGTGCTCAGTGCTCGAGGTGCTCAGTACTCAGGGTGCTGTGTGTTCAGTGCTCAGGGTGCTGGGTGCTCAGTACTCAGGGTGCTCGTTGCTTAGTACTCAGGGTGCTGGGTGCTCAGTACTCTGGGTGCTCGGTGCTCAGTGCTCAAGGTGCTGGGTGCTCAGTACTCAGGGTGCTCAATGCTCAGGGTTCTGGGTGTTCAGTACTCAGGGTGCTGGGTGCTCAGTGCTCAGGGTGCTCGGTGCTCAGTACTCAGGGTGCTCAGTACTCAGGGTGCTGGGTGCTCAGTGCTCAGGGTGCTGGGTGCTCAGTGCTCAGGGTGCTGGGTGCTCAGTGCTCATTGTGCTGGGTGCTCAGTGCTCAGGGTGCTGGGTGCTCGGTGCTCGGGGTGCTGGTTGCTTAGTGCTCGGGGTGCCCGGTGCTCAGTACTCGGGGTGCTCAGTGCTCAGTACTCAGGGTGTTGGGTGCTCAGTGCTCAGGGTGCTGGGTGCTCAGTACTCAGGGTGCTGGGTGCTCGGTGCTCAGTACGCTGGGTGCTCAGTACTCAGGGTGCTGGGTCCTCAGTGCTCAGTGTGCTGGGTGCTCAGTGCTCGGGGTGCTCAGTGCTCAGTACTCAGGGTGCTGGGTGCTCAGTGCTCGAGGTGCTCAGTACTCAGGGTGCTGTGTGTTCAGTGCTCAGGGTGCTGGGTGCTCAGTACTCAGGGTGCTCGGTGCTTAGTACTCACGGTGCTGGGTGCTCAGTGCTCGGGGTGCTGTGTGCTCAGTGCTCAGTACTCAGGGTGCTGGGTGCTCAGTGCTCAAGGTGCTGTGTGCTCAGTGCTCAGGGTGCTGGGTGCTCAGTGCTCAGGGTGCTGGGTACTCATTGCTCAGGGTGCTGGTTGCTCAGTACTCAGGGTGCTGGGTGCTCAGTGCTCAGGGTGCTGGGTGCTCAGTACTCAGGGTGCTGGGTGCTCAGTGCTCGGGGTGCTGTATGCTCAGTGCTCAGGGTGCTGGGTGCTCAGTACTCAGGGTGCTGGGTGCTCAGTACTCAGGGTGCTGGGTGCTCAGTACTCAGGGTGCTGGGTGCTCAGTGCTCAGGGTGCTGGGTGATCAGTGCTCAGTGTGCTGGGTGCTCAGTGCTCAGGGTGCTGGGTGCTCAGTACTCAGGGTGCTGGGTGCTCAGTACTCAGGGTGCTGGGTGCTCAGTACTCAGGGTGCTGAGTGCTCAGTACTCAGGGTGCTGGGTGCTCAGTACTCAGGGTGCTCGGTGCTCAGTGCTCGGGGTGCTGGGTACTCAGTGCTCGGGCCGCTGGGTGCTCAGTGCTCCGGGTGCTCGGAGCTCAGTACTCAGGGTGCTGTGTGCTCAGTGCTCGTTGTGATCGGTGCTCAGTAGTCAGGGTGCTGGGTGCTCAGTGCTCGGGGTGCTCGGTGCTCAGTACGTTGGGTGCTCACTAATCAGGGTGCTGGGTGCTCAGTGCTCACGGTGCTGGGTGCTCAGTGCTCAGTGTGCTGGGTGCTCAGTGCTCAGGGTGCTGGGTGCTCAGTACTCAGGGTGCTGGGTGCTCAGTGCTCGGGGTGCTGGGTGCTCAGTGCTCAGGGTGCTGGGTGCTCAGTACTCGGGGTGCTGGGTGCTCAGTACTCAGGGTGCTGGGTGCTCAGTACTTAGGGTGCTGGGTGCTCAGTGCTCGGGGTGCTGGGTGCTCAGTACTCAGGGTGCTGGGTGCTCAGTACTCGGGGTGCTGGGTGCTCAGTACTCAGGGTGCTGGGTGCTCAGTACTCGGGGTGCTGGGTGCTCAGTACTCGGGTGCTGGGTGCTCAGTGCTCAGGGTGCTGGGTGCTCATTGCTCGGTGTGCTGGGTGCTCAGTGCTCAGTACTCAGGGTGCTGGGTGCTCAGTACTCAGGGTGCTGGGTGCTTAGTACTCGGGTGCTGGGTGCTCAGTGCTCAGGGTGCTGGGTGCTCAGTGCTCGGCGTGCTGGGTGCTCAGTACTCAGGATGCTCGGTGCTCAGTGCTCAGTAATCAGGGTGCTCAGTACTCAGGGTGCTGGGTGCTCAGTGCTCGGGGTGCTGGGTGCTCAGTACTCAGGGTGCTGGGTGCTCAGTACTCGGGGTGCTGGGTGCTCAGTACTCAGGGTGCTGGGTGCTCAGTGCTCGGGGTGCTGGGTGCTCACTGCTCAGGGTGATCGGTGCTCAGTGCTCAGGGTGCTGGGTGCTCAGTCCTCCGGGTGCTCAGTACTCAGGGTGCTGGGTGCTCATTGCTCGGTGTGCTCGGTGCTCAGTACTCAGGGTGCTGAGTGCTCAGTACTTAGGGTGCTGGGTGCTCAGTACTCAGGTTGCTGGTTGCTCAGTACTCAGGGTGCTGGGTGCTCAGTGCTCAGGGTGCTGGGTGCTCAGTGCTCGGGGTGCTGGGTGCTCAGGGCTGTGGTGCTGGGTGCTCAGTGCTCAGGGTGCTGGGTGCTCAGTGCTCAGTGCTCAGGGTGCTCTGTGCTCAGTACTCAGGGTGCTGGGTGCTCAGTGCTCGGGGTGCTGCGTGCTCAGTGCTCAGGGAGCTGGGTGCTCAGTGCTCAGGGTGCTGGGTGCTCAGTACTCAGTGTGCTGGGTGCTCAGTGCTCGTTGTGCTCGGTGCTCAGTACTCAAGGTGCTGGGTGCTCAGTGCTCAGGGTGCTGGGTGCTCAGTCCTCGGGGTGCTCCGTGCTCAGTGATCAGGGTGCTGGGTGCTCAGTACTCAGGGTGCTCGGTGCTCAGTACTCAGGGGTCTCAGTGCTCAGTACTCAGGGTGCTGGGTGCTCAGTGCTCAGTGTGCTGGGTGCTCAGTACTCAGGGTGCTCAGTGCTCAGTACTCGGGGTGCTTGGTGCTCAGTACTCAGGGTGCTCGGTGCTCAGTACTCGTGGTGCTGGGTGCTCAGTGCTCAGGGTGCTCAGTGCTCCGTGCTCGGGGTGCTGGGTGCTCAGTGCTCTGGGTGCTTAGTGCTCAGTACTCAGGGTGCTGGGTGCTCAGTACTCAGGGTGCTGGGTGCTCATTCTCGGGGTGCTGGGTGCTCAGTGCTCGGGGTGATGGGTGCTCAGTACTCAGGGTGCTGGGGGCTCAGTACTCAGGGTGCTGGGTGCTCAGTACTCAGGGTGATCTGTTCTCAGTACTCAGGTTGCTGGGTGCTCAGTGCTCAGGGTGCTGGGTGCTCAGTACTCGGGGTGCTCAGTGCTCAGTACTCAGGGTGCTGGGTGCTCAATACTCAGGGTGCTGGGTGCTAAGTGCTCGGGGTGCTGGGTGCTCAGTGTTCAGGGAGCTGGGTGCTCAGTGCTCGGGGTGCTGGGTGCTCAGTGCTGAGGGTGGTGCTGGGTGCTCAGTACTCAGGGTGCTGGGTGCTCAGTACTCAGGGTGCTGGGTGCTCAGTACTAAGGGTGCTGGGTGCTCAGTACTCAGGGTGCTCGGTGCTCAGTACTCAGGGTGCTGTGTGCTCAGAGCTCAGGGTGCTGGGTACTCAGTACTCAGGGTGCTGGGTGCTCAGTGCTCAGGGTGCTGGGTGCTCAGTGCTCAGGGTGCTGGGTGCTCAGTGCTCGGGGTGCTGGGTGCTCAGTACTCAGGATGCTCGGTGCTCAGTGCTCAGAAATCAGGGTGCTCAATACTCAGGGTGCTGGGTGCTCAGTGCTCGGGGTGCTGGGTGCTCAGTACTCAGGGTGCTGGGTGCTCAGTACTCGGGGTGCTGGGTGCTCAGTACTCAGGGTGCTGAGTGCTCAGTGCTCGGGGTGCTGGGTGCTCACTGCTCAGGGTGATCGGTGCTCAGTGCTCAGGGTGCTGGGTGCTCAGTCCTCCGGGTGCTCAGTGCTCAGGGTGCTGGGTGCTCATTGCTCGGTGTGCTCGGTGCTCAGTACTCAGGGTGCTGAGTGCTCAGTACTCAGGTTGCTGGGTGCTCAGTACTCAGGTTGCTGGTTGCTCAGTACTCAGGGTGCTGGGTGCTCAGTGCTCAGGGTGCTGGGTGCTCAGTGCTCGGGGTGCTGGGTGCTCAGGGCTGTGGTGCTGGGTGCTCAGTGCTCAGTGCTCAGGGTGCTGGGTGCTCAGTGCTCAGGCTGCTGGTTGCTCAGGACTCAGGGTGCTGGGTGCTCAGTACTCAGGGTGCTGGGTGCTCAGTGCTCAGAGTGCTCTGTGCTCAGTACTCAGGGTGCTGGGTGCTCAGTGCTCGGGGTGCTGGGTGCTCAGTGCTCAGGGTGCTGGGTGCTCAGTACTCAGGGTGCTGGGTGCTCAGTACTCAGGGTGCTTGGTGCTCAGTACTCAGGGTGCTCAGTGCTCAGTGCTCGGGGTGCTGGGTGCTCAGGGCTGTGGTGCTGGGTGCTCAGTGCTCAGTGCTCAGGGTGCTGGGTGCTCAGTGCTCAGGCTGCTGGTTGCTCAGGACTCAGGGTGCTGGGTGCTCAGTGCTCAGGGTGCTCAGTGCTCAGTGCTCGGGGTGCTCGGTGCTCAGTGCTCGGGGTGCTGGGTGCTCAGTACTCGGGGTGCTGTGTGCTCAGTGCTCAGGGTGCTCAGTGCTCAGTACTCAGTGCTCAGGGTGCTCAATGCTCAGTGCTCAGGGTGCTGGGTGTTCAGTACTCAGGGTGCTGGGTGCTCAGTACTCAGGGTGCTGGGTGCTCAGTGCTCAGGGTGCTGGGTGCTCAGTACTCTGGGTGTTGGGTGCTCAGTACTCAGGGTGCTGGGTGCTCCGTGCTCAGGGTGCTGGGTGCTCAGTGCTCAGGGTTCTGGGTGCTCAGTGCTCAGGGTGCTGGGTGCTCAGTACTCAGTGTGCTGGGTGCTTAGTGCTCGAGGTGCTCGGTGCTCAGTACTCAAGGTGCTGGGTGCTCAGTGCTCAGGGTGCTGGGTGCTCAGTCCTCGGGGTGCTCCGTGCTCATGGTGCTGGGTGCTCAGTGCTCAGGGTGCTGGGTGCTCAGTGCTCGGGGTGCTGGGTGCTCAGTACTCAGTGTGCTCAGTGCTCGGGGATCTCGGTGCTCAGTACTCAGGGTGCTGGGTGCTCAGTTCTCAGTGCTCGGGGTCCTGGGTGCTCCGTGCTCGGGGTGCTGGGTGCTCAGTGCTCTGGGTGCTTAGTGCTCAGTACTCAGGGTGCTGGGTGCTCAGTACTCATGGTGCTGGGTGCTCATTCTCAGGGTGCTGGGTGCTCAGTGCTCGGGTTGCTGGGTGCTCAGTACTCAGGGTGCTGAGGGCTCAGTACTCAGGGTGCTGGGTGATCAGTATCAGGGTGCTCGGTTCTCAGTACTCAGGGTGCTGGGTGCTCATTCTCGGGGTGCTGGGTGCTCAGTGCTCGGGGTGCTGGGTGCTCAGTACTCAGGGTGCTGGGGGCTCAGTACTCAGGGTGCAGGGTGCTCAGTACTCAGGGTGATCTGTTCTCAGTACTCAGGTTGCTGGCTGCTCAGTGCTCGGTGTGCTGGGTGCTCAGTACTCAGGGTGCTGGGTGCTCAGTACTCGGGGTGCTCAGTGCTCAGTACTCAGGGTGCTGGGTGCTCAGTACTCAGGGTGCTGGGTGCTCAGTGCTCGGGGTGCTCGGTGCTCAGTACTAGGGGTGCAGGGTGCTCAGTACTCGGGGTGCTGGGTGCTCAGTGCTCGGGGTGCTGGGTGCTCAGTGCTGAGGGTGGTGCTGGGTGCTCAGTACTCAGGGTGCTGGGTGCTCAGTGCTCAGGGTGCTGGGTGCTCAGTACTAAGGGTGCTGGTTGCTCAGTACTCAGGGTGCTCGGTGCTCAGTACTCAGGGTGCTGGGTGCTCAGAGCTCAGGGTGCTGGGTACTCAGTACTCAGGGTGCTGGGTGCTCAGTACTCAGGGTGCTGGGTGCTCAGTCCTCAGGTTGCTGGGTGCTCAGTGCTCAGGGTGCTGGGTGCTCAGTGCTCGGCGTGCTGGGTGCTCAGTACTCAGGATGCTCGGTGCTCAGTGCTCAGTAATCAGGGTGCTCAGTACTCAGGGTGCTGGGTGCTCAGTGCTCGGGGTGCTGGGTGCTCAGTACTCAGGGTGCTGGGTGCTCAGTACTCGGGGTGCTGGGTGCTCAGTACTCAGGGTGCTGGGTGCTCAGTGCTCGGGGTGCTGGGTGCTCACTGCTCAGGGTGATCGGTGCTCAGTGCTCAGGGTGCTGGGTGCACAGTCCTCCGGGTGCTCAGTGCTCAGGGTGCTGGGTGCTCATTGCTCGGTGTGCTCGGTGCTCAGTACTCAGGGTGCTGAGTGCTCAGTACTCAGGGTGCTGGGTGCTCAGTACTCAGGTTGCTGGTTGCTCAGTACTCAGGGTGCTGGGTGCTCAGTGCTCAGGGTGCTGGGTGCTCAGTGCTCGGGGTGCTGGGTGCTCAGGGCTGTGGTGCTGGGTGCTCAGTCCACAGGGTGCTGGGTGCTCAGTGCTCAGTGCTCAGGGTGCTCTGTGCTCAGTACTCAGGGTGCTGGGTGCTCAGTGCTCGGGGTGCTGGGTGCTCAGTCCTCGGGGTGCTCCGTGCTCAATGATCAGGGTGCTGGGTGCTCAGTGCTCAGGGTGCTGGGTGCTCAGTACTCAGGGTGCTGGGTGCTCAGTGCTCGTTGTGCTCGGTGCTCAGTACTCAGGGTGCTGGGTGCTCAGTGCTCGTTGTGCTCGGTGCTCAGTACTCAAGGTGCTCGGTGCTCAGTCCTCGGGGTGCTCCGTGCTCAGTGCTCAGGGAGCTGAGTGCTCAGTGCTCAGGGTGCTGGGTGCTCAGTACTCAGGGTGCTGGGTGCTCAGTGCTCGTTGTGCTCGGTGCTCAGTACTCAAGGTGCTGGGTGCTCAGTGCTCGGGGTGCTGGGTGCTCAGTCCTCGGGGTGCTCCGTGCTCAGTGATCAGGGTGCTGGGTGCTCAGTACTCAGGGTGCTCGGTGCTCAGTACTCAGGGGTCTCAGTGCTCAGTACTCAGGGTGCTGGGTGCTCAGTGCTCAGGGTGCTGGGTGCTCAGTATTCAGGGTGCTCAGTGCTCAGTACTCGGGGTGCTTGGTGCTCAGTACTAAGGGTGCTCGGTGCTCAGTACTCGTGGTGATGGGTGCTCAGTGCTCAGGGTGCTCAGTGCTCAGTGCTCGGGGTGCTGGGTGCTCAGTGCTCGGGGCGCTGGGTGCTCAGTGCTCGGGGTGCTGGGTGCTCAGTACTCGGTGTGCTGGGTGCTCAGTGCTCAGGGTGCTCAGTGCTCAGTACTCAGTGCTCAGGGTGCTGGGTGCTCAGTACTCTGGGTGTTGGGTGCTCAGTACTCAGGGTGCTGGGTGCTCCGTGCTCAGGGTGCTGGGTGCTCAGTGCTCAGGTTTCTGGGTGCTCAGTGCTCAGGGTGCTGGGTGCTCAGTACTCAGGGTGGTGGGTGCTTAGTGCTCGAGGTGCTCGGTGCTCAGTACTGAAGGTGCTGGGTGCTCAGTGCTCAGGGTGCTGGGTGCTCAGTCCTCGGGTGCTCCGTGCTCATGGTGCTGGGTGCTCAGTGCTCAGGGTGCTGGGTGCTCAGTGCTCGGGGTGCTGGGTGCTGAGTGCTCAGGGTGCTGGGTGCTCAGTGCTCGGGGTGCTCGGTGCTCAGGGCTCAGGGTCCTGGGTGCTCAGTACTCAGGGTGCTGGGTGCTTAGTACTCAGGGTGCTCAGTGCTCAGTACACAGGGTGCTGGGTGCTCAGTGCTCGGGGTGCTGGGTGCTCAGTGCTCAGTACTCAGGGTGCTGTGTGCTCAGTGCTCGGGGTGCTGGGTGCTCAGTACTCAGCGTGCTGGGTGCTCAGTACTCAGTGTGCAGGGTGCTCAGTGCTCAGGGTGCTGGGTGCTCAGTGCTCAGGGTGCTGGGTGCTCAGTGATCGGGGTGCTGGGTGCTCAGTACTCAGGGTGCTCAGTGCTCGGGGAGCTCGGTGATCAGTACTCAGGGTGCTGGGTGCTCAGTACTCAGTGCTCGGGGTCCTGGGTGCTCCGTGCTCAGGGTGCTGGGTGCTCAGTGCTCTGGGTGCTGGGTGCTCAGTACTCAGAGTGCTGGGTGCTCAGTACTCAGGGTGCTGGGTGCTCAGTGCTCAGGGTGCTGGGTGCTCAGTACTCAGGGTGCAGGGTGCTCAGTACTCAGGGTGCTCGGTGCTCAGTACTCAGGGTGCTGGGTGCTCAGTGCTCAGGGTGCTGGGTACTCAGTACTCAGGGTGCTGGGTGCTCAGTACTCAGGGTGCTGGGTGCTCAGTGCTCAGGGTGATGGGTGCTCAGTGCTCAGGGTGCTGGGTGCTCAGTACTCAGGCTGCTGGGTGCTCAGTGCTCAGGGTGATCGGTGCTCAGTACTCAGGGTGCTCAGTACTAAGGGTGCTGGGTACTCAATGCTCAGGGTGCTGGGTGCTCAGTACTCAGGGTGCTGGGTGCTCAGTGCTCAGGGTGCTGGGTGCTCAGTGCTCAGGGTGCTGGGTGCTCAGTGCTCGGGGTGCTGGGTGCTCAGTGCTGAGGGTGGTGCTGGGTGCTCAGTACTCAGGGTGCTGGGTGCTCAGTGCTCAGGGTGCTGGGTGCTCAGTACTAAGGGTGCTGGGTGCTCAGTACTCAGGGTGCTCGGTGCTCAGTACTCAGGGTGCTGGGTGCTCAGAGCTCAGGGTGCTGGGTACTCAGTATTCAGGGTGCTGGGTGCACAGTACTCAGGGTGCTGGGTGCTCAGTGCTCAGGGTGCTGGGTGCTCAGTGCTCAGGGTGATGGGTGCTCAGTACTCAGGGTGCTCAGTACTCAGGGTGCTGGGTGCTCAGTGCTCGTGGTGCTGGGTGCTCAGTACTCGGGGTGCTGTGTGCTCTGTACTCAGGGTGCTGGGTGCTCAGTGCTCGGGGTCCTGGGTGCTCAGTGCTCAGGGTGATCGGTGCTCAGTACTCAGCGTGCTGGGTGCTCACTGCTCAGGGTGCTGGGTGCTCAGTCCTCAGGGTGCACAGTGCTCAGGGTGCTGGGTGCTCAGTGCTCGGGGTGCTCGGTGCTCAGTGCTCGGGGTGCTGGGTGCTCAGTGCTCAGTGCTCAGGGTGTTGGGTGCTCAGTGCTCAGTGTTCAGGGTGCTGGGTGGTCAGTACTCAGGGTGCTGGTTGCTCAGTACTCAGGGTGCTGGGTGCTCAGTGCTCAGGGTGCTGTGTGCTCAGTACTCTCGGTGTTGGGTGCTCAGTACTCAGGGTGCTGGGTGCTCAGTGCTCAGGGTGCTGTGTACTCAGTGCTCGGGGTGCTGGGTGCTCAGTGCTCAGGGTGCTGGGTGCTCAGTATTCAGGGTGCTGGGTGCTCAGTGCTCGGGGTGCTCGGTGCTCAGTACTCAAGGTGCTGGGTGCTCAGAGCTCAGGGTGCTGGGTGCTCAGTCCTCGGGGTGCTCCGTGCTCAGTGCTCAGGGTGCTGGGTGCTCAGTACTCAGGGTGCTCGGTGCTCAGTACTCAGGGTTCTCAGTGCTCAGGGTGCTGGGTGCTCAGTACTCAGGGTGCTCAGTGCTCAGTACTAGGGGTGCTGGTTGCTCAGTACTCAGGGTGCTCAGTGCTCAGTACTCGGGGTGCTGGGTGCTCAGTGCTCAGTGTGCTCAGTGCGCAGTGCTCGGGGTGCTGGGTGCTCAGTGCTCGGGGTGCTAGGTGCTCAGTACTCAGGGTGCTGTGTGCACAGTGCTCAGTACTCAGCGTGCTGGGTTCTCAGTGCTCAGAGTGTTGGGTGCTCAGTACTCAGGGTGCTGGTTGCTCAGTGCTCAGTGCTCAGAGTGCTCAGTGCTCAGGGTGCTCAGTGCTCAGGGTGCTGGGTGCTCAGGGTGCTGGGTGCTCAGTGCTCGGGGTGCTGGGTGCTCATTGCTCAGTGCTCAGGGTGCTGGGTGCTCAGTGCTCAGTGCTCAGGGTGCTGGGTGTTCAGTACTCAGGGTGCTCGGTGCTCAGTGCTCAGGGTGCTGGGTGCTCAGTACTCAGGGTGCTGGGTGCTCAGTGCTCGGGGTGCTGGGTGCTCAGTGCTCAGGGTGATCAGTGCTCAGTACTCAGGGTGCTGGGTGCTCAGTGCTCAGGGTGCTGGGTGCTCAGTCCTCAGGGTGCTCAGTACTCAGGGTGCTCGGTGCTCAGTGCTCAGTACTCAGGGTGCTCAGTACTCAGGGTGCTGAGTGCTCAGTGCTCGGGGTGCTGGGTGCTCAGTACTCAGGATGCTGGGTGCTCAGTACTCGGGGTGCTGGGTGCTCAGTACTCAGTGTGCTGGGTGCTCAGTGCTCGGGGTGCTGGGTGCTCAGTGCTCAGGGTGATCGGTGCTCTGTGCTCAGGGTGCTGGGTGCTCAGTCCCCCGGGTGCTCAGTGCTCAGGGTGCTGGGTGCTCAGTACTCAGTGTGCTGGGTGCTCAATACTCAGGGTGCTGGGTGCTCAGTGCTCAGGGTGCTGGTGTCACACTGCTCAGGGTGCTGGTTGCTCAGTGATTGGGGTGCTGGGTGCTTAGTACTCAGGGTGCTCAGTGCTCAGGGAGCTCGGTGCTCATTACTCAGGGTGCTGGGTGCTCAGTTCTCAGTGCTCGGGGTCCTGGGTGCTCCGTGCTCAGGGTGCTGGGTGCTCAGTGCTCTGGGTGCTTAGTGCTCAGTACTCAGGGTGCTGGGTGCTCAGTACTCATGGTGCTGGGTGCTCATTCTCAGGGTGCTAGGGGCTCAGTACTCAGGGTGCTGGGTGCTCAGTACTCAGAATGCTCGGTTCTCAGTACTCAGGGTGCTGGGTGCTCAGTGCTCGGGGTTCTGGGTGCTCAGTACTCGGGGTGCTCAGTGCTCAGTACTCAGGGTGCTGGGTGCTCAGTACTCAGGGTGCTGGGTGCTCAGTGCTCGGGGTGCTCGGTGCTCAGTACTCGGGGTGCTGGGTGCTCAGTACTCAGGGTGCTGGGTGCTCAGTCCTCAGGGTGCTGGGTGCTCAGTGCTCGGGGTGCTGGGTGCTCAGTGCTGAGGGTGGTGCTGGGTGCTCAGTACTCAGGGTGCTGGGTGCTCAGTGCTCAGGGTGCTGGGTGCTCAGTACTAAGGGTGCTGGGTGCTCAGTACTCAGGGTGCGCGGTGCTCAGTACTCAGGGTGCTGGGTGCTCAGTGCTCAGGGTGGTGGGTACTCAGTACTCAGGGTGCTGGGTGCTCAGTACTCAGGGTGCTGGGTGCTCAGTGCTCAGGGTGCTGGGTGCTCAGTGCTCAGGCTGCTGGGTGCTCAGTACTCAGGGTGCTGGGTGCTCAGTGCTCATGGTGATCGGTGCTCAGTACTCAGGGTGCTGGGTGCTCAGTGCTCGGGGTGCTGGGTGCTCAGTACACGGGGTGCTGGGTGCTCTGTACTCAGGGTGCTGGGTGCTCAGTGCTCGGGGTCCTAGGTGCTCAGTGCTCAGGGTGATCGGTGCTCAGTACTCAGCGTGCTGGGTGCTCAGTACTCAGGGTGCTGGGTGCTCAGTGCTCAGTGCTCAGGGTGCTCAGTGCTCAGGGTGCTCAGTGCTCAGGGTGCTGGGTGCTCAGGGTGCTGGGTGCTCAGTGCTCGGGGTGCTGGGTGCTCAGTGCTCAGTGCTCAGGGTGCTGGGTGCTCAGTGCTCAGTGCTCAGGGTGCTGGGTGTTCAGTACTCAGGGTGCTCGGTGCTCAGTGCTCAGGGTGCTGGGTGCTCAGTACTCAGGGTGCTGGGTGCTCAATGCTCGGGGTGCTGGGTGCTCAGTACTCAGGGTGCTGGGTGCTCAGAGCTCAGGGTGCTGGGTACTCAGTATTCAGGGTGCTCAGTGCTCAGTACTCAGGGTGCTGGGTGCTCAGTGCTCAGGGTGCTGGGTGCTCAGTACTAAGGGTGCTGGGTGCTCAGTACTCATGGTGCTCGGTGCTCAGTACTCAGGGTGCTGGGTGCTCAGAGCTCAGGGTGCTGGGTACTCAGTATTCAGGGTGCTGGGTGCTCAGTACTCAGGGTGCTGGGTGCTCAGTGCTCAGGGTGCTGGGTGCTCAGTGCTCAGGGTGCTGGGTGCTCAGTACTCAGGGTGCTGGGTGCTCAGTGCTCAGGGTGATGGGTGCTCAGTACTCAGGGTGCTCAGTACTCAGGGTGCTGGGTGCTCAGGGCTCGTGGTGCTGGGTGCTCAGTACTCGGGGTGCTGTGTGCTCTGTACTCAGGGTGCTGGGTGCTCAGTGCTCGGGGTCCTGGGTGCTCAGTGCTCAGGGTGATCGGTGCTCAGTACTCAGCGTGCTGGGTGCTCACTGCTCAGGGTGCTGGGTGCTCAGTCCTCAGGGTGCTCAGTGCTCAGGGTGCTGGGTGCTCAGTGCTCGGGGTGCTCGGTGCTCAGTGCTCGGGGTGCTGGGTGCTCAGTGCTCAGTGCTCAGGGTGTTGGGTGCTCAGTGCTCAGTGTTCAGGGTGCTGGGTGGTCAGTACTCAGGGTGCTGGTTGCTCAGTACTCAGGGTGCTGGGTGCTCAGTGCTCAGGGTGCTGTGTGCTCAGTACTCTCGGTGTTGGGTGCTCAGTACTCAGGGTGCTGGGTGCTCAGTGCTCAGGGTGCTGTGTGCTCAGTGCTCGGGGTGCTGGGTGCTCAGTGCTCAGGGTGCTGGGTGCTCAGTATTCAGGGTGCTGGGTGCTCAGTGCTCGGGGTGCTCGGTGCTCAGTACTCAAGGTGCTGGGTGCTCAGAGCTCAGGGTGCTGGGTGCTCAGTCCTCGGGGTGCTCCGTGCTCAGTGCTCAGTGTGCTGGGTGCTCAGTACTCAGGGTGCTCGGTGCTCAGTACTCAGGGTTCTCAGTGCTCAGGGTGCTGGGTGCTCAGTACTCAGGGTGCTCAGTGCTCAGTACTAGGGGTGCTGGTTGCTCAGTACTCAGGGTGCTCAGTGCTCAGTACTCGGGGTGCTGGGTGCTCAGTGCTCAGTGTGCTCAGTGCGCAGTGCTCGGGGTGCTGGGTGCTCAGTGCTCGGGGTGCTAGGTGCTCAGTACTCAGGGTGCTGTGTGCACAGTGCTCAGTACTCAGCGTGCTGGGTTCTCAGTGCTCAGAGTGTTGGGTGCTCAGTACTCAGGGTGCTGGTTGCTCAGTGCTCAGTGCTCAGAGTGCTCAGTGCTCAGGGTGCTCAGTGCTCAGGGTGCTGGGTGCTCAGGGTGCTGGGTGCTCAGTGCTCGGGGTGCTGGGTGCTCATTGCTCAGTGCTCAGGGTGCTGGGTGCTCAGTGCTCAGTGCTCAGGGTGCTGGGTGTTCAGTACTCAGGGTGCTCGGTGCTCAGTGCTCAGGGTGCTGGGTGCTCAGTACTCAAGGTGCTGGGTGCTCAGAGCTCAGGGTGCTGGGTGCTCAGTCCTCAGGGTGCTCAGTACTCAGGGTGCTCAGTGCTCAGTGCTCAGTACTCAGGGTGCTCAGTACTCAGGGTGCTGAGTGCTCAGTGCTCGGGGTGCTGGGTGCTCAGTACTCAGGATGCTGGGTGCTCAGTACTCGGGGTGCTGGGTGCTCAGTACTCAGTGTGCTGGGTGCTCAGTGCTCGGGGTGCTGGGTGCTCAGTGCTCAGGGTGATCGGTGCTCTGTGCTCAGGGTGCTGGGTGCTCAGTCCCCCGGGTGCTCAGTGCTCAGGGTGCTGGGTGCTCAGTACTCAGTGTGCTTGGTGCTCAGTACTCAGGGTGCTGGGTGCTCAGTGCTCAGGGTGCTGGGTGCTCAGTACTCTGGGTGTTGGGTGCTCAGTACTCAGGGTGCTGGGTGCTCCGTGCTCGGGGTGCTGGGTGCTCAGTGCTCAGGGTGCTGGGTGCTCAGTGCTCAGGGTGCTGGGTGCTCAGTACTCAGGGTGCTGGGTGCTCCGTGCTCGGGGTGCTGGGTGCTCCGTGCTCGGGGTGCTGGGTGCTCAGTGCTCGGGGTGCTGGGTGCTGAGTGCTCAGGGTGCTGGGTGCTCAGTGCTCGGGGTGCTCGGTGATCAGTGCTCAGGGTCCTGGGTGCTCAGTACTCATGGTGCTGGGTGCTTAGTACTCAGGGTGCTCAGTGATCAGTACACAGGGTGCTGGGTGCTCAGTGCTCGGGGTGCTGGGTGCTCAGTGCTCAGTACTCAGGGTGCTGGGTGCTCAGTGCTCGGGGTGCTGGGTGCTCAGTACTCAGCGTGCTGGGTGCTCAATACTCAGGGTGCTGGGTGCTCAGTGCTCAGGGTGCTGGTGTCACACTGCTCAGGGTGCTGGTTGCTCAGTGATTGGGGTGCTGGGTGCTTAGTACTCAGGGTGCTCAGTGCTCAGGGAGCTCGGTGCTCATTACTCAGGGTGCTGGGTGCTCAGTTCTCAGTGCTCGGGGTCCTGGGTGCTCCGTGCTCAGGGTGCTGGGTGCTCAGTGCTCTGGGTGCTTAGTGCTCAGTACTCAGGGTGCTGGGTGCTCAGTACTCATGGTGCTGGGTGCTCATTCTCAGGGTGCTAGGGGCTCAGTACTCAGGGTGCTGGGTGCTCAGTACTCAGGGTGCTCGGTTCTCAGTACTCAGGGTGCTGGGTGCTCAGTGCTCGGGGTTCTGGGTGCTCAGTACTCGGGGTGCTCAGTGCTCAGTACTCAGGGTGCTGGGTGCTCAGTACTCAGGGTGCTGGGTGCTCAGTGCTCGGGGTGCTCGGTGCTCAGTACTCGGGGTGCTGGGTGCTCAGTACTCAGGGTGCTGGGTGCTCAGTCCTCAGGGTGCTGGGTGTTCAGTGCTCGGGGTGCTGGGTGCTCAGTGCTGAGGGTGGTGCTGGGTGCTCAGTACTCAGGGTGCTGGGTGCTCAGTGCTCAGGGTGCTGGGTGCTCAGTACTAAGGGTGCTGGGTGCTCAGTACTCAGGGTGCGCGGTGCTCAGTACTCAGGGTGCTGGGTGCTCAGTACTCAGGGTGCTGGGTGCTCAGTGCTCAGGGTGCTGGGTGCTCAGTGATCGGGGTGCTGGGTGCTCAGTACTCAGGTTGCTCAGTGCTCGGGGAGCTCGGTGCTCAGTACTCAGTGTGCTGGGTGCTCAGTATTCAGTGCTCGCGGTCCTGGGTGCTCCGTGCTCGGGGTGCTGGGTTCTCAGTGCTCTGGGTGCTTAGTGCTCAATACTCCGGGTGCTGGGTGCTCAGTACTCATGGTGCTGCGTGCTCATTCTCAGGGTTCTAGGGGCTCAGTACTCAGGGTGCTGGGTGCTCAGTACTCAGGCTGCTCGGTTCTCAGTACTCAGGGTGCTGGGTGCTCATTCTCGGGGTGCTGGGTGCTCAGTGCTCGGAGTGCTGGGTGCTCAGTACTCAGGGTGCTGGGGGCTCAGTACTCAGGGTGCTGGGTGCTCAGTACTCAGGGTGATCTGTTCTCAGTACTCAGGGTGCTGGGTGCTCAGTCCTCGGGGTGCTCCGTGCTCAGTGCTGAGGGTGGTGCTGGGTGCTCAGTACTCAGGGTGCTGGGTGCTCAGTACTCAGGGTGCTGGGTGCTCAGTGCTCGAGGTGCTCGGTGCTCAGTACTCGGGGTGCTGGGTGCTCAGTACTCAGGGTGCTGGGTGCTCAGTGCTCAGGGTGCTGGGTGCTCAGTGCTCGGGGTACTGGGTGCTCAGTGCTGAGGGTGCTGGGTGCTCAGTGCTCAGGGTGCTGGGTGCTCAGTGCTCGGGGTACTGGGTGCTCAGTGCTGAGGGTGGTGCTGGGTGCTCAGTACTCAGGGTGCTGGGTGCTCAGTGCTCAGGGTGCTGGGTGCTCAGTACTAAGGGTGCTGGGTGCTCAGTACTCAGGGTGCTCGGTGCTCAGTACTCAGGGTGCTGGGTGCTCAGTGCTCAGGGTGCTGGGTACTCAGTACTCAGGGTGCTGGGTGCTCAGTACTCAGGGTGCTGGGTGCTCAGTGCTCAGGGAGCTGGGTGCTCAGTGCTCAGGCTGCTGGGTGCTCAGTACTCAGGGTGCTGGGTGCTCAGTGCTCATGGTGATCAGTGCTCAGTACTCAGGGTGCTGGGTGCTCAGTGCTCCGGGTGCTGGGTGCTCAGTACACGGGGTGCTGGGTGCTCTGTACTCAGGGTGCTGGGTGCTCAGTCCTCGGGGTGCTCCGTGCTCAGTGCTCAGGGTGCTGGGTGCTCAGTACTCAGGGTGCTCGGTGCTCAGTACTCAGGGTGCTGGGTGCTCAGTACTCAGGGTGCTAAGTGCTCAGTACTAGGGGTGCTGGTTGCTCAGTACTCAGGGTGCTCAGTGCTCAGTACTCGGGGTGCTGGGTGCTCAGTGCTCAGTGTGCTCAGTGCGCAGTGCTCGGGGTGCTGGGTGCTCAGTGCTCGGGGTGCTAGGTGCTCAGTACTCAGGGTGCTGTGTGCACAGTGCTCAGTACTCAGCGTGCTGGGTTCTCAGTGCTCAGAGTGTTGGGTGCTCAGTACTCAGGGTGCTGGTTGCTCAGTGCTCAGTGCTCAGAGTGCTCAGTGCTCAGGGTGCTCAGTGCTCAGGGTGCTGGGTGCTCAGGGTGCTGGGTGCTCAGTGCTCGGGGTGCTGGGTGCTCATTGCTCAGTGCTCAGGGTGCTGGGTGCTCAGTGCTCAGTGCTCAGGGTGCTGGTTGTTCAGTACTCAGGGTGCTCGGTGCTCAGTGCTCAGGGTGTTGGGTGCTCAGTACTCAGGGTGCTGGGTGCTCAGTGCTCGGGGTGCTGGGTGCTCAGTGCTCAGGGTGATCAGTGCTCAGTACTCAGGGTGCTGGGTGCTCAGTGCTCAGGGTGCTGGGTGCTCAGTCCTCAGGGTGCTCAGTACTCAGGGTGCTCGGTGCTGGGTGCTCAGTACTCAGGGTGCTCAGTACTCAGGGTGCTGAGTGCTCAGTGCTCGGGGTGCTGGGTGCTCAGTACTCAGGATGCTGGGTGCTCAGTACTCGGGGTGCTGGGTGCTCAGTACTCAGTGTGCTGGGTGCTCAGTGCTCGGGGTGCTGGGTGCTCAGTGCTCAGGGTGATCGGTGCTCTGTGCTCAGGGTGCTGGGTGCTCAGTCCCCCGGGTGCTCAGTGCTCAGGGTGCTGGGTGCTCAGTACTCAGTGTGCTGGGTGCTCAGTACTCAGGGTGCTGGGTGCTCAGTGCTCAGGGTGCTGGGTGCTCAGTACTCTGGGTGTTGGGTGCTCAGTACTCAGGGTGCTGGGTGCTCCGTGCTCGGGGTGCTGGGTGCTCAGTGCTCAGGGTGCTGGGTGCTCAGTGCTTAGGGTGCTGGGTGCTCTGTACTCAGGGTGCTGGGTGCTTAGTGCTCGGGGTGCTCGGTGCTCAGTACTCAAGGTGCTGGGTGCTCAGTGCTCAGGGTGCTGGGTGCTCAGTCCTCGGGGTGCTCAGGGTGCTGGGTGCTCAGTGCTCAGGGTGCTGGGTGCTCAGTGCTCGGGGTGCTGGGTGCTGAGTGCTCAGGGTGCTGGGTGCTCAGTGCTCGGGGTGCTCGGTGCTCAGTGCTCAGGGTCCTGGGTGCTCAGTACTCATGGTGCTGGGTGCTTAGTACTCAGGGTGCTCAGTGATCAGTACACAGGGTGCTGGGTGCTCAGTGCTCGGGGTGCTGGGTGCTCAGTGCTCAGTACTCAGGGTGCTGGGTGCTCAGTGCTCGGGGTGCTGGGTGCTCAGTACTCAGCGTGCTGGGTGCTCAATACTCAGGGTGCTGGGTGCTCAGTGCTCAGGGTGCTGGTGTCACACTGCTCAGGGTGCTGGTTGCTCAGTGATTGGGGTGCTGGGTGCTTAGTACTCAGGGTGCTCAGTGCTCAGGGAGCTCGGTGCTCATTACTCAGGGTGCTGGGTGCTCAGTTCTCAGTGCTCGGGGTCCTGGGTGCTCCGTGCTCAGGGTGCTGGGTGCTCAGTGCTCTGGGTGCTTAGTGCTCAGTACTCAGGGTGCTGGGTGCTCAGTACTCATGGTGCTGGGTGCTCATTCTCAGGGTGCTAGGGGCTCAGTACTCAGGGTGCTGGGTGCTCAGTACTCAGGGTGCTCGGTTCTCAGTACTCAGGGTGCTGGGTGCTCAGTGCTCGGGGTTCTGGGTGCTCAGTACTCGGGGTGCTCAGTGCTCAGTACTCAGGGTGCTGGGTGCTCAGTACTCAGGGTGCTGGGTGCTCAGTGCTCGGGGTGCTCGGTGCTCAGTACTCGGGGTGCTGGGTGCTCAGTACTCAGGGTGCTGGGTGCTCAGTCCTCAGGGTGCTGGGTGTTCAGTGCTCGGGGTGCTGGGTGCTCAGTGCTGAGGGTGGTGCTGGGTGCTCAGTACTCAGGGTGCTGGGTGCTCAGTGCTCAGGGTGCTGGGTGCTCAGTACTAAGGGTGCTGGGTGCTCAGTACTCAGGGTGCGCGGTGCTCAGTACTCAGGGTGCTGGGTGCTCAGTACTCAGGGTGCTGGGTGCTCAGTGCTCAGGGTGCTGGGTGCTCAGTGCTCAGGCTGCTGGGTGCTCAGTACTCAGGGTGCTGGGTGCTCAGTGCTCATGGTGATCGGTGCTCAGTACTCAGGGTGCTGGGTGCTCAGTGCTCGGGGTGCTGGGTGCTCAGTACACGGGGTGCTGGGTGCTCTGTACTCAGGGTGCTGGGTGCTCAGTGCTCGGGGTCCTAGGTGCTCAGTGCTCAGGGTGATCGGTGCTCAGTACTCAGCGTGCTGGGTGCTCAGTGCTCAGAGTGTTGGGTGCTCAGTACTCAGGGTGCTGGGTGCTCAGTGCTCAGTGCTCAGGGTGCTCAGTGCTCAGGGTGCTCAGTGCTCAGGGTGCTGGGTGCTCAGGGTGCTGGGTGCTCAGTGCTCGGGGTGCTGGGTGCTCAGTGCTCAGTGCTCAGGGTGCTGGGTGCTCAGTGCTCAGTGCTCAGGGTGCTGGGTGTTCAGTACTCAGGGTGCTCGGTGCTCAGTGCTCAGGGTGCTGGGTGCTCATTACTCAGGGTGCTGGGTGCTCAGTGCTCGGGGTGCTGGGTGCTCAGTGATCAGGGTGATCTGTGCTCACTACTCAGGGTGCTGGGTGCTCCGTGCTCGGGGTGCTGGCTGCTCAGTGCTCAGGGTGCTATGTGCTCAGTGCTCAGGGTGCTGGGTGCTCAGTACTCAGGGTGCTGGGTGCTTAGTGCTCGGGGTGCTCGGTGCTCAGTACTCAAGGTGCTGGGTGCTCAGTGCTCAGGGTGCTGGGTGCTCAGTCCTCGGGGTGCTCCGTGCTCAGGGTGCTGGGTGCTCAGTGCTCAGGGTGCTGGGTGCTCAGTGCTCGGGGTGCTGGGTGCTGAGTTCTCAGGGTGCTGGGTGCTCAGTGCTCGGGGTGCTCGGTGCTCAGTGCTCAGGGTCCTGGGTGCTCAGTACTCAGGGTGCTGGGTGCTTAGTACTCAGGGTGCTCAGTGCTCAGTACACAGGGTGCTGGGTGCTCAGTGCTCGGGGTGCTGGGTGCTCAGTGCTCAGTACTCAGGGTGCTGGTTGCTCAGTGCTCGGGGTGCTGGGTGCTCAGTACTCAGCATGCTGGGTGCTCAGTACTCAGGGTGCTGGGTGCTCAGTGCTCAGGGTGCTGGGTGCTCAGTGCTCAGGGTGCTGGGTGCTCAGTGATCGGGGTGCTGGGTGCTCAGTACTCAGGGTGCTCAGTGCTCGGGGAGCTCGGTGCTCAGTACTCAGTGTGCTGGGTGCTCAGTATTCAGTGCTCGCGGTCCTGGGTGCTCCGTGCTCGGGGTGCTGGGTTCTCAGTGCTCTGGGTGCTTAGTGCTCAATACTCCGGGTGCTGGGTGCTCAGTACTCATTGTGCTGCGTGCTCATTCTCAGGGTTCTAGGGGCTCAGTACTCAGGGTGCTGGGTGCTCAGTACTCAGGCTGCTCGGTTCTCAGTACTCAGGGTGCTGGGTGCTCATTCTCGGGGTGCTGGGTGCTCAGTGCTCGGGGTGCTGGGTGCTCAGTACTCAGGGTGCTGGGGGCTCAGTACTCAGGGTGCTGGGTGCTCAGTACTCAGGGTGATCTGTTCTCAGTACTCAGGTTGCTGGGTGCTCAGTGCTCGGGGTGCTGGGTGCTCAGTACTCGGGGTGCTGGGTGCTCAGTACTCAGGGTGCTGGGTGCTCAGTGCTCAGGGTGCTGGGTGCTCAGTGCTCGGGGTACTGGGTGCTCAGTGCTGAGGGTGGTGCTGGGTGCTCAGTACTCAGGGTGCTGGGTGCTCAGTACTCAGGGTGCTGGGTGCTCAGTGCTCGAGGTGCTCGGTGCTCAGTACTCGGGGTGCTGGGTGCTCAGTACTCAGGGTGCTGGGTGCTCAGTGCTCAGGGTGCTGGGTGCTCAGTGCTCGGGGTACTGGGTGCTCAGTGCTGAGGGTGGTGCTGGGTGCTCAGTACTCAGGGTGCTGGGTGCTCAGTGCTCAGGGTGCTGGGTGCTCAGTACTAAGGGTGCTGGGTGCTCAGTACTCAGGGTGCTCGGTGCTCAGTACTCAGGGTGCTGGGTGCTCAGTGCTCAGGGTGCTGGGTACTCAGTACTCAGGGTGCTGGGTGCTCAGTACTCAGCGTGCTGGGTGCTCAGTGCTCAGGGAGCTGGGTGCTCAGTGCTCAGGCTGCTGGGTGCTCAGTACTCAGGGTGCTGGGTGCTCAGTGCTCATGGTGATCAGTGCTCAGTACTCAGGCTGCTGGGTGCTCAGTGCTCCGGGTGCTGGGTGCTCAGTACACGGGGTGCTGGGTGCTCTGTACTCAGGGTGCTGGGTGCTCAGTCCTCGGGGTGCTCCGTGCTCAGTGCTCAGGGTGCTGGGTGCTCAGTACTCAGGGTGCTCGGTGCTCAGTACTCAGGGTTCTCAGTGCTCAGGGTGCTGGGTGCTCAGTACTCAGGGTGCTCAGTGCTCAGTACTAGGGGTGCTGGTTGCTCAGTACTCAGGGTGCTCAGTGCTCAGTACTCGGGGTGCTGGGTGCTCAGTGCTCAGTGTGCTCAGTGCGCAGTGCTCGGGGTGCTGGGTGCTCAGTGCTCGGGGTGCTAGGTGCTCAGTACTCAGGGTGCTGTGTGCACAGTGCTCAGTACTCAGCGTGCTGGGTTCTCAGTGCTCAGAGTGTTGGGTGCTCAGTACTCAGGGTGCTGGTTGCTCAGTGCTCAGTGCTCAGAGTGCTCATTGCTCAGGGTGCTCAGTGCTCAGGGTGCTGGGTGCTCAGGGTGCTGGGTGCTCAGTGCTCGGGGTGCTGGGTGCTCATTGCTCAGTGCTCAGGGTGCTGGGTGCTCAGTGCTCAGTGCTCAGGGTGCTGGTTGTTCAGTACTCAGGGTGCTCGGTGCTCAGTGCTCAGGGTGCTGGGTGCTCAGTACTCAGGGTGCTGGGTGCTCAGTGCTCGGGGTGCTGGGTGCTCAGTGCTCAGGGTGATCAGTGCTCAGTACTCAGGGTGCTGGGTGCTCAGTGCTCAGGGTGCTGGGTGCTCAGTCCTCAGGGTGCTCAGTACTCAGGGTGCTCGGTGCTCAGTGCTCAGTACTCAGGGTGCTCAGTACTCAGGGTGCTGAGTGCTCAGTGCTCGGGGTGCTGGGTGCTCAGTACTCAGGATGCTGGGTGCTCAGTACTCGGGGTGCTGGGTGCTCAGTACTCAGTGTGCTGGGTGCTCAGTGCTCGGGGTGCTGGGTGCTCAGTGCTCAGGGTGATCGGTGCTCTGTGCTCAGGGTGCTGGGTGCTCAGTCCCCAGGGTGCTCAGTGCTCAGGGTGCTGGGTGCTCAGTACTCAGTGTGCTGGGTGCTCAGTACTCAGGGTGCTGGGTGCTCAGTGCTCAGGGTGCTGGGTGCTCAGTACTCTGGGTGTTGGGTGCTCAGTACTCAGGGTGCTGGGTGCTCCGTGCTCGGGGTGCTGGGTGCTCAGTGCTCAGGGTGCTGGGTGCTCAGTGCTTAGGGTGCTGGGTGCTCTGTACTCAGGGTGCTGGGTGCTTAGTGCTCGGGGTGCTCGGTGCTCAGTACTCAAGGTGCTGGGTGCTCAGTGCTCAGGGTGCTGGGTGCTCAGTCCTCGGGGTGCTCAGGGTGCTGGGTGCTCAGTGGTCAGGGTGCTGGGTGCTCAGTGCTCGGGGTGCTGGGTGCTGAGTGCTCAGGGTGCTGGGTGCTCAGTGCTCGGGGTGCTCGGTGCTCAGTGCTCAGGGTCCTGGGTGCTCAGTACTCATGGTGCTGGGTGCTTAGTACTCAGGGTGCTCAGTGATAAGTACACAGGGTGCTTTGTGCTCAGTGCTCGGGGTGCTGGGTGCTCAGTGCTCAGTACTCAGGGTGCTGGGTGCTCAGTGCTCGGGGTGCTGGGTGCTCAGTACTCAGCGTGCTGGGTGCTCAATACTCAGGGTGCTGGGTGCTCAGTGCTCAGGGTGCTGGTGTCACACTGCTCAGGGTGCTGGTTGCTCAGTGATTGGGGTGCTGGGTGCTTAGTACTCAGGGTGCTCAGTGCTCAGGGAGCTCGGTGCTCATTACTCAGGTTGCTGGGTGCTCAGTTCTCAGTGCTCGGGGTCCTGGGTGCTCCGTGCTCAGGGTGCTGGGTGCTCAGTGCTCTGGGTGCTTAGTGCTCAGTACTCAGGGTGCTGGGTGCTCAGTACTCATGGTGCTGGGTGCTCATTCTCAGGGTGCTAGGGGCTCAGTACTCAGGGTGCTGGGTGCTCAGTACTCAGGGTGCTCGGTTCTCAGTACTCAGGGTGCTGGGTGCTCAGTGCTCGGGGTGCTGGGTGCTCAGTGCTCAGTACTCAGGGTGCTGGGTGCTCAGTGCTCGGGGTGCTGGGTGCTCAGTACTCAGCGTGCTTGGTGCTCAATACTCAGGGTGCTGGGTGCTCAGTGCTCAGGGTGCTGGTGTCACACTGCTCAGGGTGCTGGTTGCTCAGTGATTGGGGTGCTGGGTGCTTAGTACTCAGGGTGCTCAGTGCTCAGGGAGCTCGGTGCTCATTACTCAGGGTGCTGGGTGCTCAGTTCTCAGTGCTCGGGGTCCTGGGTGCTCCGTGCTCAGGGTGCTGGGTGCTCAGTGCTCTGGGTGCTTAGTGCTCAGTACTCAGGGTGCTGGGTGCTCAGTACTCATGGTGCTGGGTGCTCATTCTCAGGGTGCTAGGGGCTCAGTACTCAGGGTGCTGGGTGCTCAGTACTCAGGGTGCTCGTTTCTCAGTACTCAGGGTGCTGGGTGCTCAGTGCTCGGGGTTCTGGGTGCTCAGTACTCGGGGTGCTCAGTGCTCAGTACTCAGGGTGCTGGGTGCTCAGTACTCAGGGTGCTGGGTGCTCAGTGCTCGGGGTGCTGGGTGCTCAGTACTCGGGGTGCTGGGTGCTCAGTACTCAGGGTGCTGGGTGCTCAGTCCTCAGGGTGCTGGGTGTTCAGTGCTCGGGGTGCTGGGTGCTCAGTGCTGAGGGTGGTGCTGGGTGCTCAGTACTCAGGGTGCTGGGTGCTCAGTGCTCAGGGTGCTGGGTGCTCAGTACTAAGGGTGCTGGGTGCTCAGTACTCAGGGTGCGCGGTGCTCAGTACTCAGGGTGCTGGGTGCTCAGTACTCAGGGTGCTGGGTGCTCAGTGCTCAGGGTGCTGGGTGCTCAGTGCTCAGGCTGCTGGGTGCTCAGTACTCAGGGTGCTGGGTGCTCAGTGCTCATGGTGATCGGTGCTCAGTACTCAGGGTGCTGGGTGCTCAGTGCTCGGGGTGCTGGGTGCTCAGTACACGGGGTGCTGGGTGCTCTGTACTCAGGGTGCTGGGTGCTCAGTGCTCGGGGTCCTAGGTGCTCAGTGCTCAGGGTGATCGGTGCTCAGTACTCAGCGTGCTGGGTGCTCAGTGCTCAGAGTGTTGGGTGCTCAGTACTCAGGGTGCTGGGTGCTCAGTGCTCAGTGCTCAGGGTGCTCAGTGCTCAGGGTGCTCAGTGCTCAGGGTGCTGGGTGCTCAGGGTGCTGGGTGCTCAGTGCTCGGGGTGCTGGGTGCTCAGTGCTCAGTGCTCAGGGTGCTGGGTGCTCAGTGCTCAGTGCTCAGGGTGCTGGGTGTTCAGTACTCAGGGTGCTCGGTGCTCAGTGCTCAGGGTGCTGTGTGCTCAATACTCAGGGTGCTGGGTGCTCAGTGCTCAGGGTGCTGGTGTCACACTGCTCAGGGTGCTGGTTGCTCAGTGATTGGGGTGCTGGGTGCTTAGTACTCAGGGTGCTCAGTGCTCAGGGAGCTCGGTGCTCATTACTCAGGGTGCTGGGTGCTCAGTTCTCAGTGCTCGGGGTCCTGGGTGCTCCGTGCTCAGGGTGCTGGGTGCTCAGTGCTCTGGGTGCTTAGTGCTCAGTACTCAGGGTGCTGGGTGCTCAGTACTCATGGTGCTGGGTGCTCATTCTCAGGGTGCTAGGGGCTCAGTACTCAGGGTGCTGGGTGCTCAGTACTCAGGGTGCTCGGTTCTCAGTACTCAGGGTGCTGGGTGCTCAGTGCTCGGGGTTCTGGGTGCTCAGTACTCGGGGTGCTCAGTGCTCAGTACTCAGGGTGCTGGGTGCTCAGTACTCAGGGTGCTGGGTGCTCAGTGCTCGGGGTGCTCGGTGCTCAGTACTCGGGGTGCTGGGTGCTCAGTACTCAGGGTGCTGGGTGCTCAGTCCTCAGGGTGCTGGGTGTTCAGTGCTCGGGGTGCTGGGTGCTCAGTGCTGAGGGTGGTGCTGGGTGCTCAGTACTCAGGGTGCTGGGTGCTCAGTGCTCAGGGTGCTGGGTGCTCAGTACTAAGGGTGCTGGGTGCTCAGTACTCAGGGTGCGCGGTGCTCAGTACTCAGGGTGCTGGGTGCTCAGTACTCAGGGTGCTGGGTGCTCAGTGCTCAGGGTGCTGGGTGCTCAGTGCTCAGGCTGCTGGGTGCTCAGTACTCAGGGTGCTGGGTGCTCAGTGCTCATGGTGATCGGTGCTCAGTACTCAGGGTGCTGGGTGCTCAGTGCTCGGGGTGCTGGGTGCTCAGTACACGGGGTGCTGGGTGCTCTGTACTCAGGGTGCTGGGTGCTCAGTGCTCGGGGTCCTAGGTGCTCAGTGCTCAGGGTGATCGGTGCTCAGTACTCAGCGTGCTGGGTGCTCAGTGCTCAGAGTGTTGGGTGCTCAGTACTCAGGGTGCTGGGTGCTCAGTGCTCAGTGCTCAGGGTGCTCAGTGCTCAGGGTGCTCAGTGCTCAGGGTGCTGGGTGCTCAGGGTGCTGGGTGCTCAGTGCTCGGGGTGCTGGGTGCTCAGTGCTCAGTGCTCAGGGTGCTGGGTGCTCAGTGCTCAGTGCTCAGGGTGCTGGGTGTTCAGTACTCAGGGTGCTCGGTGCTCAGTGCTCAGGGTGCTGGGTGCTCATTACTCAGGGTGCTGGGTGCTCAGTGCTCGGGGTGCTGGGTGCTCAGTGATCAGGGTGATCTGTGCTCACTACTCAGGGTGCTGGGTGCTCCGTGCTCGGGGTGCTGGCTGCTCAGTGCTCAGGGTGCTATGTGCTCAGTGCTCAGGGTGCTGGGTGCTCAGTACTCAGGGTGCTGGGTGCTTAGTGCTCGGGGTGCTCGGTGCTCAGTACTCAAGGTGCTGGGTGCTCAGTGCTCAGGGTGCTGGGTGCTCAGTCCTCGGGGTGCTCCGTGCTCAGGGTGCTGGGTGCTCAGTGCTCAGGGTGCTGGGTGCTCAGTGCTCGGGGTGCTGGGTGCTGAGTTCTCAGGGTGCTGGGTGCTCAGTGCTCGGGGTGCTCGGTGCTCAGTGCTCAGGGTCCTGGGTGCTCAGTACTCAGGGTGCTGGGTGCTTAGTACTCAGGGTGCTCAGTGCTCAGTACACAGGGTGCTGGGTGCTCAGTGCTCGGGGTGCTGGGTGCTCAGTGCTCAGTACTCAGGGTGCTGGTTGCTCAGTGCTCGGGGTGCTGGGTGCTCAGTACTCAGCATGCTGGGTGCTCAGTACTCAGGGTGCTGGGTGCTCAGTGCTCAGGGTGCTGGGTGCTCAGTGCTCAGGGTGCTGGGTGCTCAGTGATCGGGGTGCTGGGTGCTCAGTACTCAGGGTGCTCAGTGCTCGGGGAGCTCGGTGCTCAGTACTCAGTGTGCTGGGTGCTCAGTATTCAGTGCTCGCGGTCCTGGGTGCTCCGTGCTCGGGGTGCTGGGTTCTCAGTGCTCTGGGTGCTTAGTGCTCAATACTCCGGGTGCTGGGTGCTCAGTACTCATTGTGCTGCGTGCTCATTCTCAGGGTTCTAGGGGCTCAGTACTCAGGGTGCTGGGTGCTCAGTACTCAGGCTGCTCGGTTCTCAGTACTCAGGGTGCTGGGTGCTCATTCTCGGGGTGCTGGGTGCTCAGTGCTCGGGGTGCTGGGTGCTCAGTACTCAGGGTGCTGGGGGCTCAGTACTCAGGGTGCTGGGTGCTCAGTACTCAGGGTGATCTGTTCTCAGTACTCAGGTTGCTGGGTGCTCAGTGCTCGGGGTGCTGGGTGCTCAGTACTCGGGGTGCTGGGTGCTCAGTACTCAGGGTGCTGGGTGCTCAGTGCTCAGGGTGCTGGGTGCTCAGTGCTCGGGGTACTGGGTGCTCAGTGCTGAGGGTGGTGCTGGGTGCTCAGTACTCAGGGTGCTGGGTGCTCAGTACTCAGGGTGCTGGGTGCTCAGTGCTCGAGGTGCTCGGTGCTCAGTACTCGGGGTGCTGGGTGCTCAGTACTCAGGGTGCTGGGTGCTCAGTGCTCAGGGTGCTGGGTGCTCAGTGCTCGGGGTACTGGGTGCTCAGTGCTGAGGGTGGTGCTGGGTGCTCAGTACTCAGGGTGCTGGGTGCTCAGTGCTCAGGGTGCTGGGTGCTCAGTACTAAGGGTGCTGGGTGCTCAGTACTCAGGGTGCTCGGTGCTCAGTACTCAGGGTGCTGGGTGCTCAGTGCTCAGGGTGCTGGGTACTCAGTACTCAGGGTGCTGGGTGCTCAGTACTCAGCGTGCTGGGTGCTCAGTGCTCAGGGAGCTGGGTGCTCAGTGCTCAGGCTGCTGGGTGCTCAGTACTCAGGGTGCTGGGTGCTCAGTGCTCATGGTGATCAGTGCTCAGTACTCAGGCTGCTGGGTGCTCAGTGCTCCGGGTGCTGGGTGCTCAGTACACGGGGTGCTGGGTGCTCTGTACTCAGGGTGCTGGGTGCTCAGTCCTCGGGGTGCTCCGTGCTCAGTGCTCAGGGTGCTGGGTGCTCAGTACTCAGGGTGCTCGGTGCTCAGTACTCAGGGTTCTCAGTGCTCAGGGTGCTGGGTGCTCAGTACTCAGGGTGCTCAGTGCTCAGTACTAGGGGTGCTGGTTGCTCAGTACTCAGGGTGCTCAGTGCTCAGTACTCGGGGTGCTGGGTGCTCAGTGCTCAGTGTGCTCAGTGCGCAGTGCTCGGGGTGCTGGGTGCTCAGTGCTCGGGGTGCTAGGTGCTCAGTACTCAGGGTGCTGTGTGCACAGTGCTCAGTACTCAGCGTGCTGGGTTCTCAGTGCTCAGAGTGTTGGGTGCTCAGTACTCAGGGTGCTGGTTGCTCAGTGCTCAGTGCTCAGAGTGCTCATTGCTCAGGGTGCTCAGTGCTCAGGGTGCTGGGTGCTCAGGGTGCTGGGTGCTCAGTGCTCGGGGTGCTGGGTGCTCATTGCTCAGTGCTCAGGGTGCTGGGTGCTCAGTGCTCAGTGCTCAGGGTGCTGGTTGTTCAGTACTCAGGGTGCTCGGTGCTCAGTGCTCAGGGTGCTGGGTGCTCAGTACTCAGGGTGCTGGGTGCTCAGTGCTCGGGGTGCTGGGTGCTCAGTGCTCAGGGTGATCAGTGCTCAGTACTCAGGGTGCTGGGTGCTCAGTGCTCAGGGTGCTGGGTGCTCAGTCCTCAGGGTGCTCAGTACTCAGGGTGCTCGGTGCTCAGTGCTCAGTACTCAGGGTGCTCAGTACTCAGGGTGCTGAGTGCTCAGTGCTCGGGGTGCTGGGTGCTCAGTACTCAGGATGCTGGGTGCTCAGTACTCGGGGTGCTGGGTGCTCAGTACTCAGTGTGCTGGGTGCTCAGTGCTCGGGGTGCTGGGTGCTCAGTGCTCAGGGTGATCGGTGCTCTGTGCTCAGGGTGCTGGGTGCTCAGTCCCCCGGGTGCTCAGTGCTCAGGGTGCTGGGTGCTCAGTACTCAGTGTGCTGGGTGCTCAGTACTCAGGGTGCTGGGTGCTCAGTGCTCAGGGTGCTGGGTGCTCAGTACTCTGGGTGTTGGGTGCTCAGTACTCAGGGTGCTGGGTGCTCCGTGCTCGGGGTGCTGGGTGCTCAGTGCTCAGGGTGCTGGGTGCTCAGTGCTTAGGGTGCTGGGTGCTCTGTACTCAGGGTGCTGGGTGCTTAGTGCTCGGGGTGCTCGGTGCTCAGTACTCAAGGTGCTGGGTGCTCAGTGCTCAGGGTGCTGGGTGCTCAGTCCTCGGGGTGCTCAGGGTGCTGGGTGCTCAGTGGTCAGGGTGCTGGGTGCTCAGTGCTCGGGGTGCTGGGTGCTGAGTGCTCAGGGTGCTGGGTGCTCAGTGCTCGGGGTGCTCGGTGCTCAGTGCTCAGGGTCCTGGGTGCTCAGTACTCATGGTGCTGGGTGCTTAGTACTCAGGGTGCTCAGTGATAAGTACACAGGGTGCTTTGTGCTCAGTGCTCGGGGTGCTGGGTGCTCAGTGCTCAGTACTCAGGGTGCTGGGTGCTCAGTGCTCGGGGTGCTGGGTGCTCAGTACTCAGCGTGCTGGGTGCTCAATACTCAGGGTGCTGGGTGCTCAGTGCTCAGGGTGCTGGTGTCACACTGCTCAGGGTGCTGGTTGCTCAGTGATTGGGGTGCTGGGTGCTTAGTACTCAGGGTGCTCAGTGCTCAGGGAGCTCGGTGCTCATTACTCAGGTTGCTGGGTGCTCAGTTCTCAGTGCTCGGGGTCCTGGGTGCTCCGTGCTCAGGGTGCTGGGTGCTCAGTGCTCTGGGTGCTTAGTGCTCAGTACTCAGGGTGCTGGGTGCTCAGTACTCATGGTGCTGGGTGCTCATTCTCAGGGTGCTAGGGGCTCAGTACTCAGGGTGCTGGGTGCTCAGTACTCAGGGTGCTCGGTTCTCAGTACTCAGGGTGCTGGGTGCTCAGTGCTCGGGGTGCTGGGTGCTCAGTGCTCAGTACTCAGGGTGCTGGGTGCTCAGTGCTCGGGGTGCTGGGTGCTCAGTACTCAGCGTGCTTGGTGCTCAATACTCAGGGTGCTGGGTGCTCAGTGCTCAGGGTGCTGGTGTCACACTGCTCAGGGTGCTGGTTGCTCAGTGATTGGGGTGCTGGGTGCTTAGTACTCAGGGTGCTCAGTGCTCAGGGAGCTCGGTGCTCATTACTCAGGGTGCTGGGTGCTCAGTTCTCAGTGCTCGGGGTCCTGGGTGCTCCGTGCTCAGGGTGCTGGGTGCTCAGTGCTCTGGGTGCTTAGTGCTCAGTACTCAGGGTGCTGGGTGCTCAGTACTCATGGTGCTGGGTGCTCATTCTCAGGGTGCTAGGGGCTCAGTACTCAGGGTGCTGGGTGCTCAGTACTCAGGGTGCTCGTTTCTCAGTACTCAGGGTGCTGGGTGCTCAGTGCTCGGGGTTCTGGGTGCTCAGTACTCGGGGTGCTCAGTGCTCAGTACTCAGGGTGCTGGGTGCTCAGTACTCAGGGTGCTGGGTGCTCAGTGCTCGGGGTGCTGGGTGCTCAGTACTCGGGGTGCTGGGTGCTCAGTACTCAGGGTGCTGGGTGCTCAGTCCTCAGGGTGCTGGGTGTTCAGTGCTCGGGGTGCTGGGTGCTCAGTGCTGAGGGTGGTGCTGGGTGCTCAGTACTCAGGGTGCTGGGTGCTCAGTGCTCAGGGTGCTGGGTGCTCAGTACTAAGGGTGCTGGGTGCTCAGTACTCAGGGTGCGCGGTGCTCAGTACTCAGGGTGCTGGGTGCTCAGTACTCAGGGTGCTGGGTGCTCAGTGCTCAGGGTGCTGGGTGCTCAGTGCTCAGGCTGCTGGGTGCTCAGTACTCAGGGTGCTGGGTGCTCAGTGCTCATGGTGATCGGTGCTCAGTACTCAGGGTGCTGGGTGCTCAGTGCTCGGGGTGCTGGGTGCTCAGTACACGGGGTGCTGGGTGCTCTGTACTCAGGGTGCTGGGTGCTCAGTGCTCGGGGTCCTAGGTGCTCAGTGCTCAGGGTGATCGGTGCTCAGTACTCAGCGTGCTGGGTGCTCAGTGCTCAGAGTGTTGGGTGCTCAGTACTCAGGGTGCTGGGTGCTCAGTGCTCAGTGCTCAGGGTGCTCAGTGCTCAGGGTGCTCAGTGCTCAGGGTGCTGGGTGCTCAGGGTGCTGGGTGCTCAGTGCTCGGGGTGCTGGGTGCTCAGTGCTCAGTGCTCAGGGTGCTGGGTGCTCAGTGCTCAGTGCTCAGGGTGCTGGGTGTTCAGTACTCAGGGTGCTCGGTGCTCAGTGCTCAGGGTGCTGTGTGCTCAGTACTCAGGGTGCTGGGTGCTCAGTGCTCGGGGTGCTTGGTGCTCAGTGATCAGGGTGATCTGTGCTCACTACTCAGGGTGCTGGGTGCTCCGTGCTCGGGGTGCTGGCTGCTCAGTGCTCAGGGTGCTATGTGCTCAGTGCTCAGGGTGCTGGGTGCTCAGTACTCAGGGTGCTGGGTGCTTAGTGCTCGGGGTGCTCGGTGCTCAGTACTCAAGGTGCTGGGTGCTCAGTCCTCGGGGTGCTCCGTGCTCAGGGTGCTGGGTGCTCAGTGCTCAGGGTGCTGGGTGCTCAGTGCTCGGGGTGCTGGGTGCTGAGTTCTCAGGGTGCTGGGTGCTCAGTGCTCGGGGTGCTCGGTGCTCAGTGCTCAGGGTCCTGGGTGCTCAGTACTCAGGGTGCTGGGTGCTTAGTACTCAGGGTGCTCAGTGCTCAGTACACAGGGTGCTGGGTGCTCAGTGCTCGGGGTGCTGGGTGCTCAGTGCTCAGTACTCAGGGTGCTGGTTGCTCAGTGCTCGGGGTGCTGGGTGCTCAGTACTCAGCATGCTGGGTGCTCAGTACTCAGGGTGCTGGGTGCTCAGTGCTCAGGGTGCTGGGTGCTCAGTGCTCAGGGTGCTGGGTGCTCAGTGATCGGGGTGCTGGGTGCTCAGTACTCAGGGTGCTCAGTGCTCGGGGAGCTCGGTGCTCAGTACTCAGTGTGCTGGGTGCTCAGTATTCAGTGCTCGCGGTCCTGTGTGCTCCGTGCTCGGGGTGCTGGGTTCTCAGTGCTCTGGGTGCTTAGTGCTCAATACTCCGGGTGCTGGGTGCTCAGTACTCATGGTGCTGCGTGCTCATTCTCAGGGTTCTAGGGGCTCAGTACTCAGGGTGCTGGGTGCTCAGTACTCAGGCTGCTCGGTTCTCAGTACTCAGGGTGCTGGGTGCTCATTCTCGGGGTGCTGGGTGCTCAGTGCTCGGGGTGCTGGGTGCTCAGTACTCAGGGTGCTGGGGGCTCAGTACTCAGGGTGCTGGGTGCTCAGTACTCAGGGTGATCTGTTCTCAGTACTCAGGTTGCTGGGTGCTCAGTGCTCGGGGTGCTGGGTGCTCAGTACTCGGGGTGCTGGGTGCTCAGTGCTGAGGGTGGTGCTGGGTGCTCAGTACTCAGGGTGCTGGGTGCTCAGTACTCAGGGTGCTGGGTGCTCAGTGCTCGAGGTGCTCGGTGCTCAGTACTCGGGGTGCTGGGTGCTCAGTACTCAGGGTGCTGGGTGCTCAGTGCTCAGGGTGCTGGGTGCTCAGTGCTCGGGGTACTGGGTGCTCAGTGCTGAGGGTGGTGCTGGGTGCTCAGTACTCAGGGTGCTGGGTGCTCAGTGCTCAGGGTGCTGGGTGCTCAGTACTAAGGGTGCTGGGTGCTCAGTACTCAGGGTGCTCGGTGCTCAGTACTCAGGGTGCTGGGTGCTCAGTGCTCAGGGTGCTGGGTACTCAGTACTCAGGGTGCTGGGTGCTCAGTACTCAGGGTGCTGGGTGCTCAGTGCTCAGGGAGCTGGGTGCTCAGTGCTCAGGCTGCTGGGTGCTCAGTACTCAGGGTGCTGGGTGCTCAGTGCTCATGGTGATCAGTGCTCAGTACTCAGGGTGCTGGGTGCTCAGTGCTCCGGGTGCTGGGTGCTCAGTACACGGGGTGCTGGGTGCTCTGTACTCAGGGTGCTGGGTGCTCAGTCCTCGGGGTGCTCCGTGCTCAGTGCTCAGGGTGCTGGGTGCTCAGTACTCAGGGTGCTCGGTGCTCAGTACTCAGGGTTCTCAGTGCTCAGGGTGCTGGGTGCTCAGTACTCAGGGTGCTCAGTGCTCAGTACTAGGGGTGCTGGTTGCTCAGTACTCAGGGTGCTCAGTGCTCATTACTCGGGGTGCTGGGTGCTCAGTGCTCAGTGTGCTCAGTGCGCAGTGCTCGGGGTGCTGGGTGCTCAGTGCTCGGGGTGCTAGGTGCTCAGTACTCAGGGTGCTGTGTGCACAGTGCTCAGTACTCAGCGTGCTGGGTTCTCAGTGCTCAGAGTGTTGGGTGCTCAGTACTCAGGGTGCTGGTTGCTCAGTGCTCAGTGCTCAGAGTGCTCAGTGCTCAGGGTGCTCAGTGCTCAGGGTGCTGGGTGCTCAGGGTGCTTGGTGCTCAGTGCTCGGGGTGCTGGGTGCTCATTGCTCAGTGCTCAGGGTGCTGGGTGCTCAGTGCTCAGTGCTCAGGGTGCTGGTTGTTCAGTACTCAGGGTGCTCGGTGCTCAGTGCTCAGGGTGCTGGGTGCTCAGTACTCAGGGTGCTGGGTGCTCAGTGCTCGGGGTGCTGGGTGCTCAGTGCTCAGGGTGATCAGTGCTCAGTACTCAGGGTGCTGGGTGCTCAGTGCTCAGGGTGCTGGGTGCTCAGTCCTCAGGGTGCTCAGTACTCAGGGTGCTCGGTGCTCAGTGCTCAGTACTCAGGGTGCTCAGTACTCAGGGTGCTGAGTGCTCAGTGCTCGGGGTGCTGGGTGCTCAGTACTCAGGATGCTGGGTGCTCAGTACTCGGGGTGCTGGGTGCTCAGTACTCAGTGTGCTGGGTGCTCAGTGCTCGGGGTGCTGGGTGCTCAGTGCTCAGGGTGATCGGTGCTCTGTGCTCAGGGTGCTGGGTGCTCAGTCCCCCGGGTGCTCAGTGCTCAGGGTGCTGGGTGCTCAGTACTCAGTGTGCTGGGTGCTCAGTACTCAGGGTGCTGGGTGCTCAGTGCTCAGGGTGCTGGGTGCTCAGTACTCTGGGTGTTGGGTGCTCAGTACTCAGGGTGCTGGGTGCTCCGTGCTCGGGGTGCTGGGTGCTCAGTGCTCAGGGTGCTGGGTGCTCAGTGCTTAGGGTGCTGGGTGCTCTGTACTCAGGGTGCTGGGTGCTTAGTGCTCGGGGTGCTCGGTGCTCAGTACTCAAGGTGCTGGGTGCTCAGTGCTCAGGGTGCTGGGTGCTCAGTCCTCGGGGTGCTCAGGGTGCTGGGTGCTCAGTGCTCAGGGTGCTGGGTGCTCAGTGCTCGGGGTGCTGGGTGCTGAGTGCTCAGGGTGCTGGGTGCTCAGTGCTCGGGGTGCTCGGTGCTCAGTGCTCAGGGTCCTGGGTGCTCAGTACTCATGGTGCTGGGTGCTTAGTACTCAGGGTGCTCAGTGATCAGTACACAGGGTGCTGGGTGCTCAGTGCTCGGGGTGCTGGGTGCTCAGTGCTCAGTACTCAGGGTGCTGGGTGCTCAGTGCTCGGGGTGCTGGGTGCTCAGTACTCAGCGTGCTGGGTGCTCAATACTCAGGGTGCTGGGTGCTCAGTGCTCAGGGTGCTGGTGTCACACTGCTCAGGGTGCTGGTTGCTCAGTGATTGGGGTGCTGGGTGCTTAGTACTCAGGGTGCTCAGTGCTCAGGGAGCTTGGTGCTCATTACTCAGGGTGCTGGGTGCTCAGTTCTCAGTGCTCGGGTTCCTGGGTGCTCCGTGCTCAGGGTGCTGGGTGCTCAGTGCTCTGGGTGCTTAGAGCTCAGTACTCAGGGTGCTGGGTGCTCAGTACTCATGGTGCTGGGTGCTCATTCTCAGGGTGCTAGGGGCTCAGTACTCAGGGTGCTGGGTGCTCAGTACTCAGGGTGCTCGGTTCTCAGTACTCAGGGTGCTGGGTGCTCAGTGCTCGGGGTTCTGGGTGCTCAGTACTCGGGGTGCTCAGTGCTCAGTACTCAGGGTGCTGGGTGCTCAGTACTCAGGGTGCTGGGTGCTCAGTGCTCGGGGTGCTCGGTGCTCAGTACTCGGGGTGCTGGGTGCTCAGTACTCAGGGTGCTGGGTGCTCAGTCCTCAGGGTGCTGGGTGTTCAGTGCTCGGGGTGCTGGGTGCTCAGTGCTGAGGGTGGTGCTGGGTGCTCAGTACTCAGGGTGCTGGGTGCTCAGTGCTCAGGGTGCTGGGTGCTCAGTACTAAGGGTGCTGGGTGCTCAGTACTCAGGGTGCGCGGTGCTCAGTACTCAGGGTGCTGGGTGCTCAGTACTCAGGGTGCTGGGTGCTCAGTGCTCAGGGTGCTGGGTGCTCAGTGCTCAGGCTGCTGGGTGCTCAGTACTCAGGGTGCTGGGTGCTCAGTGCTCATGGTGATCGGTGCTCAGTACTCAGGGTGCTGGGTGCTCAGTGCTCGGGGTGCTGGGTGCTCAGTACACGGGGTGCTGGGTGCTCTGTACTCAGGGTGCTGGGTGCTCAGTGCTCGGGGTCCTAGGTGCTCAGTGCTCAGGGTGATCGGTGCTCAGTACTCAGCGTGCTGGGTGCTCAGTGCTCAGAGTGTTGGGTGCTCAGTACTCAGGGTGCTGGGTGCTCAGTGCTCAGTGCTCAGGGTGCTCAGTGCTCAGGGTGCTCAGTGCTCAGGGTGCTGGGTGCTCAGGGTGCTGGGTGCTCAGTGCTCGGGGTGCTGGGTGCTCAGTGCTCAGTGCTCAGGGTGCTGGGTGCTCAGTGCTCAGTGCTCAGGGTGCTGGGTGTTCAGTACTCAGGGTGCTCGGTGCTCAGTGCTCAGGGTGCTGGGTGCTCAGTACTCAGGGTGCTGGGTGCTCAGTGCTCGGGGTGCTGGGTGCTCAGTGATCAGGGTGATCTGTGCTCACTACTCAGGGTGCTGGGTGCTCAGTGCTCCGGGTCCTGGGTGCTCAGTCCTCAGGGTGCTCGGTGCTCAGTGCTCAGTACTCAGGGTGCTCAGTACTCAGGGTGCTGGGTGCTCAGTGCTCGGGGTGCTGGGTGCTCAGTACTCAGGGTGCTGTGTGCTCAGTACTCAGGGTGCTGGGTGCTCAGTACTCAGGGTGCTGGGTGCTCAGTCCTCCGGGTGCTCAGTGCTCAGGGTGCTGGGTGCTCAGTACTCAGGGTGCTGGGTGCTCAGTACTCGGGGTGCTGGGTGCTCAGTGCTCAGGGTGATCGGTGCTCAGTGCTCAGGGTGCTGGGTGCTCAGTCCTCCGGGTGCTCAGTGCTCAGGGTGCTGGGTGCTCAGTACTCAGGGTGCTGGGTGCTCAGTACTCGGGGTGCTGGGTGCTCAGTGCTCAGGGTGCTGGGTGCTCAGTGCTCGGGGTGCTGGGTGCTCAGTGCTCAGGGTGATCGGTGCTCAGTGCTCAGGGTGCTGGGTGCTCAGTCCTCCGGGTGCTCAGTGCTCAGGGTGCTGGGTGCTCAGTACTCAGGGTGCTGGGTGCTCAGTACTCGGGGTGCTGGGTGCTCAGTGCTCAGGGTGCTGGGTGCTCAGTACTCTGGGTGTTGGGTGCTCAGTACTCAGGGTGCTGGGTGCTCCGTGCTCGGGGTGCTGGCTGCTCAGTGCTCAGGGTGCTATGTGCTCAGTGCTCAGGGTGCTGGGTGCTCAGTACTCAGGGTGCTGGGTGCTTAGTGCTCGGGGTGCTCGGTGCTCAGTACTCAAGGTGCTGGGTGCTCAGTGCTCAGGGTGCTGGGTGCTCAGTCCTCGGGGTGCTCCGTGCTCAGGGTGCTGGGTGCTCAGTGCTCAGGGTGCTGGGTGCTCAGTGCTCGGGGTGCTGGGTGCTGAGTTCTCAGGGTGCTGGGTGCTCAGTGCTCGGGGTGCTCGGTGCTCAGTGCTCAGGGTCCTGGGTGCTCAGTACTCAGGGTGCTGGGTGCTTAGTACTCAGGGTGCTCAGTGCTCAGTACACAGGGTGCTGGGTGCTCAGTGCTCGGGGTGCTGGGTGCTCAGTGCTCAGTACTCAGGGTGCTGGTTGCTCAGTGCTCGGGGTGCTGGGTGCTCAGTACTCAGCATGCTGGGTGCTCAGTACTCAGGGTGCTGGGTGCTCAGTGCTCAGGGTGCTGGGTGCTCAGTGCTCAGGGTGCTGGGTGCTCAGTGATCGGGGTGCTGGGTGCTCAGTACTCAGGGTGCTCAGTGCTCGGGGAGCTCGGTGCTCAGTACTCAGGGTGCTGGGTGCTCAGTATTCAGTGCTCGCGGTCCTGGGTGCTCCGTGCTCGGGGTGCTGGGTTCTCAGTGCTCTGGGTGCTTAGTGCTCAGTACTCCGGGTGCTGGGTGCTCAGTACTCATGGTGCTGCGTGCTCATTCTCAGGGTTCTAGGGGCTCAGTACTCAGGGTGCTGGGTGCTCAGTACTCAGGGTGCTCGGTTCTCAGTACTCAGGGTGCTGGGTGCTCATTCTCGGGGTGCTGGGTGCTCAGTGCTCGGGGTGCTGGGTGCTCAGTACTCAGGGTGCTGGGGGCTCAGTACTCAGGGTGCTGGGTGCTCAGTACTCAGGGTGATCTGTTCTCAGTACTCAGGTTGCTGGGTGCTCAGTGCTCAGGGTGCTGGGTGCTCAGTACTCGGGGTGCTCAGTGCTCAGTACTCAGGGTGCTGGGTGCTCAGTACTCAGGGTGCTGGGTGCTCAGTGCTCGAGGTGCTCGGTGCTCAGTACTCGGGGTGCTGGGTGCTCAGTACTCAGGGTGCTGGGTGCTCAGTGCTCAGGGTGCTGGGTACTCAGTGCTCGGGGTACTGGGTGCTCAGTGCTGAGGGTGGTGCTGGGTGCTCAGTACTCAGGGTGCTGGGTGCTCAGTGCTCAGGGTGCTGGGTGCTCAGTACTAAGGGTGCTGGGTGCTCAGTACTCAGGGTGCTCGGTGCTCAGTACTCAGGGTGCTGGGTGCTCAGTGCTCAAGGTGCTGGGTACTCAGTACTCAGGGTGCTGGGTGCTCAGTACTCAGGGTGCTGGGTGCTCAGTGCTCAGGGAGCTGGGTGCTCAGTGCTCAGGCTGCTGGGTGCTCAGTACTCAGGGTGCTGGGTGCTCAGTGCTCATGGTGATCAGTGCTCAGTACTCAGGGTGCTGGGTGCTCAGTGCTCGGGGTGCTGGGTGCTCAGTACACGGGGTGCTGGGTGCTCTGTACTCAGGGTGCTGGGTGCTCAGTGCTCGGGGTCCTAGGTGCTCAGTGCTCAGGGTGATCGGTGCTCAGTACTCAGCGTGCTGGGTGCTCAGTGCTCAGAGTGTTGGGTGCTCAGTACTCAGGGTGCTGGGTGCTCAGTGCTCAGTGCTCAGGGTGCTCAGTGCTCAGGGTGCTCAGTCCTCAGGGTGCTGGGTGCTCAGGGTGCTGGGTGCTCAGTGCTCGGGGTGCTGGGTGCTCAGTGCTCAGGGTGCTGGGTGTTCAGTACTCAGGGTGCTTGGTGCTCAGTGCTCAGTGCTCAGGGTGCTGGGTGTTCAGTACTCAGTGCTCAGGGTGCTGGGTGTTCAGTACTCAGGGTGCTTGGTGCTCAGAGCTCAGGGTGCTGGGTGCTCAGTACTCAGGGTGCTGGGTGCTCAGTGCTCGGGGTGCTGGGTGCTCAGTGATCAGGGTGATCTGTGCTCAGTACTCAGGGTGCTGGGTGCTCAGTGCTCAGGGTGCTGGGTGCTCAGTCCTCAGGGTGCTCAGTACTCAGGGTGCTCGGTGCTCAGTGCTCAGTACTCAGGGTGCTCAGTACTCAGGGTGCTGGGTGCTCAGTGCTCGGGGTGCTGGGTGCTCAGTACTCAGGGTGCTGGGTGCTCAGTACTCGGGGTGCTGGGTGCTCAGTGCTCAAGGTGCTGGGTACTCAGTACTCAGGGTGCTGGGTGCTCAGTACTCAGGGTGCTGGGTGCTCAGTGCTCAGGGAGCAGGGTGCTCAGTGCTCAGGCTGCTGGGTGCTCAGTACTCAGGGTGCTGGGTGCTCAGTGCTCATGGTGATCAGTGCTCAGTACTCAGGGTGCTGGGTGCTCAGTGCTCGGGGTGCTGGGTGCTCAGTACACGGGGTGCTGGGTGCTCTGTACTCAGGGTGCTGGGTGCTCAGTGCTCGGGGTCCTAGGTGCTCAGTGCTCAGTGCTCAGGGTGCTGGGTGTTCAGTACTCAGTGCTCAGGGTGCTGGGTGTTCAGTACTCAGGGTGCTTGGTGCTCAGTGCTCAGGGTGCTGGGTGCTCAGTACTCAGGGTGCTGGGTGCTCAGTGCTCGGGGTGCTGGGTGCTCAGTGATCAGGGTGATCTGTGCTCAGTACTCAGGGTGCTGGGTGCTCAGTGCTCAGGGTGCTGGGTGCTCAGTCCTCAGGGTGCTCAGTACTCAGGGTGCTCGGTGCTCAGTGCTCAGTACTCAGGGTGCTCAGTACTCAGGGTGCTGGGTGCTCAGTGCTCGGGGTTCTGGGTGCTCAGTACTCGGGGTGCTCAGTGCTCAGTACTCAGGGTGCTGGGTGCTCAGTACTCAGGGTGCTGGGTGCTCAGTGCTCGGGGTGCTCGGTGCTCAGTACTCGGGGTGCTGGGTGCTCAGTACTCAGGGTGCTGGGTGCTCAGTCCTCAGGGTGCTGGGTGTTCAGTGCTCGGGGTGCTGGGTGCTCAGTGCTGAGGGTGGTGCTGGGTGCTCAGTACTCAGGGTGCTGGGTGCTCAGTGCTCAGGGTGCTGGGTGCTCAGTACTAAGGGTGCTGGGTGCTCAGTACTCAGGGTGCGCGGTGCTCAGTACTCAGGGTGCTGGGTGCTCAGTACTCAGGGTGCTGGGTGCTCAGTGCTCAGGGTGCTGGGTGCTCAGTGCTCAGGCTGCTGGGTGCTCAGTACTCAGGGTGCTGGGTGCTCAGTGCTCATGGTGATCGGTGCTCAGTACTCAGGGTGCTGGGTGCTCAGTGCTCGGGGTGCTGGGTGCTCAGTACACGGGGTGCTGGGTGCTCTGTACTCAGGGTGCTGGGTGCTCAGTGCTCGGGGTCCTAGGTGCTCAGTGCTCAGGGTGATCGGTGCTCAGTACTCAGCGTGCTGGGTGCTCAGTGCTCAGAGTGTTGGGTGCTCAGTACTCAGGGTGCTGGGTGCTCAGTGCTCAGTGCTCAGGGTGCTCAGTGCTCAGGGTGCTCAGTGCTCAGGGTGCTGGGTGCTCAGGGTGCTGGGTGCTCAGTGCTCGGGGTGCTGGGTGCTCAGTGCTCAGTGCTCAGGGTGCTGGGTGCTCAGTGCTCAGTGCTCAGGGTGCTGGGTGTTCAGTACTCAGGGTGCTCGGTGCTCAGTGCTCAGGGTGCTGGGTGCTCAGTACTCAGGGTGCTGGGTGCTCAGTGCTCGGGGTGCTGGGTGCTCAGTGATCAGGGTGATCTGTGCTCACTACTCAGGGTGCTGGGTGCTCAGTGCTCCGGGTCCTGGGTGCTCAGTCCTCAGGGTGCTCGGTGCTCAGTGCTCAGTACTCAGGGTGCTCAGTACTCAGGGTGCTGGGTGCTCAGTGCTCGGGGTGCTGTGTGCTCAGTACTCAGGGTGCTGGGTGCTCAGTACTCGGGGTGCTGGGTGCTCAGTACTCAGGGTGCTGGGTGCTCAGTCCTCCGGGTGCTCAGTGCTCAGGTTGCTGGATGCTCAGTACTCAGGGTGCTTGGTGCTCAGTACTCGGGGTGCTGGGTGCTCAGTGCTCAGGGTGATCGGTGCTCAGTGCTCAGGGTGCTGGGTGCTCAGTCCTCCGGGTGCTCAGTGCTCAGGGTGCTGGGTGCTCAGTACTCAGGGTGCTGGGTGCTCAGTACTCGGGGTGCTGGGTGCTCAGTGCTCAGGGTGCTGGGTGCTCAGTGCTCGGGGTGCTGGGTGCTCAGTGCTCAGGGTGATCGGTGCTCAGTGCTCAGGGTGCTGGGTGCTCAGTCCTCCGGGTGCTCAGTGCTCAGGGTGCTGGGTGCTCAGTACTCAGGGTGCTGGGTGCTCAGTACTCGGGGTGCTGGGTGCTCAGTGCTCAGGGTGCTGGGTGCTCAGTACTCTGGGTGTTGGGTGCTCAGTACTCAGGGTGCTGGGTGCTCCGTGCTCGGGGTGCTGGCTGCTCAGTGCTCAGGGTGCTATGTGCTCAGTGCTCAGGGTGCTGGGTGCTCAGTACTCAGGGTGCTGGGTGCTTAGTGCTCGGGGTGCTCGGTGCTCAGTACTCAAGGTGCTGGGTGCTCAGTGCTCAGGGTGCTGGGTGCTCAGTCCTCGGGGTGCTCCGTGCTCAGGGTGCTGGGTGCTCAGTGCTCAGGGTGCTGGGTGCTCAGTGCTCGGGGTGCTGGGTGCTGAGTTCTCAGGGTGCTGGGTGCTCAGTGCTCGGGGTGCTCGGTGCTCAGTGCTCAGGGTCCTGGGTGCTCAGTACTCAGGGTGCTGGGTGCTTAGTACTCAGGGTGCTCAGTGCTCAGTACACAGTGTGCTGGGTGCTCAGTGCTCGGGGTGCTGGGTGCTCAGTGCTCAGTACTCAGGGTGCTGGTTGCTCAGTGCTCGGGGTGCTGGGTGCTCAGTACTCAGCATGCTGGGTGCTCAGTACTCAGGGTGCTGGGTGCTCAGTGCTCAGGGTGCTGGGTGCTCAGTGCTCAGGGTGCTGGGTGCTCAGTGATCGGGGTCCTGGATGCTCAGTACTCAGGGTGCTCAGTGCTCGGGGAGATCGGTGCTCAGTACTCAGGGTGCTGGGTGCTCAGTATTCAGTGCTCGCGGTCCTGGGTGCTCCGTGCTCGGGGTGCTGGGTTCTCAGTGCTCTGGGTGCTTAGTGCTCAGTACTCCGGGTGCTGGGTGCTCAGTACTCATGGTGCTGCGTGCTCATTCTCAGGGTTCTAGGGGCTCAGTACTCAGGGTGCTGGGTGCTCAGTACTCAGGGTGCTCGGTTCTCAGTACTCAGGGTGCTGGGTGCTCATTCTCGGGGTGCTGGGTGCTCAGTGCTCGGGGTGCTGGGTGCTCAGTACTCAGGGTGCTGGGGGCTCAGTACTCAGGGTGCTGGGTGCTCAGTACTCAGGGTGATCTGTTCTCAGTACTCAGGTTGCTGGGTGCTCAGTGCTCGGGGTGCTGGGTGCTCAGTACTCGGGGTGCTCAGTGCTCAGTACTCAGGGTGCTGGGTGCTCAGTACTCAGGGTGCTGGGTGCTCAGTGCTCGAGGTGCTCGGTGCTCAGTACTCGGGGTGCTGGGTGCTCAGTACTCAGGGTGCTGGGTGCTCAGTGCTCAGGGTGCTGGGTACTCAGTGCTCGGGGTACTGGGTGCTCAGTGCTGAGGGTGGTGCTGGGTGCTCAGTACTCAGGGTGCTGGGTGCTCAGTGCTCAGGGTGCTGGGTGCTCAGTACTAAGGGTGCTGGGTGCTCAGTACTCAGGGTGCTCGGTGCTCAGTACTCAGGGTGCTGGGTGCTCAGTGCTCAAGGTGCTGGGTACTCAGTACTCAGGGTGCTGGGTGCTCAGTACTCAGGGTGCTGGGTGCTCAGTGCTCAGGGAGCTGGGTGCTCAGTGCTCAGGCTGCTGGGTGCTCAGTACTCAGGGTGCTGGGTGCTCAGTGCTCATGGTGATCAGTGCTCAGTACTCAGGGTGCTGGGTGCTCAGTGCTCGGGGTGCTGGGTGCTCAGTACACGGGGTGCTGGGTGCTCTGTACTCAGGGTGCTGGGTGCTCAGTGCTCGGGGTCCTAGGTGCTCAGTGCTCAGGGTGATCGGTGCTCAGTACTCAGCGTGCTGGGTGCTCAGTGCTCAGAGTGTTGGGTGCTGGGTGCTCAGGGTGCTGGGTGCTCAGTGCTCGGGGTGCTGGGTGCTCAGTGCTCAGGGTGCTGGGTGTTCAGTACTCAGGGTGCTTGGTGCTCAGTGCTCAGTGCTCAGGGTGCTGGGTGTTCAGTACTCAGTGCTCAGGGTGCTGGGTGTTCAGTACTCAGGGTGCTTGGTGCTCAGTGCTCAGGGTGCTGGGTGCTCAGTACTCAGGGTGCTGGGTGCTCAGTGCTCGGGGTGCTGGGTGCTCAGTGATCAGGGTGATCTGTGCTCAGTACTCAGGGTGCTGGGTGCTCAGTGCTCAGGGTGCTGGGTGCTCAGTCCTCAGGGTGCTCAGTACTCAGGGTGCTCGGTGCTCAGTGCTCAGTACTCAGGGTGCTCAGTACTCAGGGTGCTGGGTGCTCAGTGCTCGGGGTGCTGGGTGCTCAGTACTCAGGGTGCTGGGTGCTCAGTACTCGGGGTGCTGGGTGCTCAGTGCTCAAGGTGCTGGGTACTCAGTACTCAGGGTGCTGGGTGCTCAGTGCTCAGGGAGCTGGGTGCTCAGTGCTCAGGCTGCTGGGTGCTCAGTACTCAGGGTGCTGGGTGCTCAGTGCTCATGGTGATCAGTGCTCAGTACTCAGGGTGCTGGGTGCTCAGTGCTCGGGGTGCTGGGTGCTCAGTACACGGGGTGCTGGGTGCTCTGTACTCAGGGTGCTGGGTGCTCAGTGCTCGGGGTCCTAGGTGCTCAGTGCTCAGGGTGATCGGTGCTCAGTACTCAGCGTGCTGGGTGCTCAGTGCTCAGAGTGTTGGGTGCTCAGTACTCAGGGTGCTGGGTGCTCAGTGCTCAGTGCTCAGGGTGCTCAGTGCTCAGGGTGCTCAGTCCTCAGGGTGCTGGGTGCTCAGGGTGCTGGGTGCTCAGTGCTCGGGGTGCTGGGTGCTCAGTACTCAGGGTGCTGGGTGTTCAGTACTCAGGGTGCTTGGTGCTCAGTGCTCAGTGCTCAGGGTGCTGGGTGTTCAGTACTCAGTGCTCAGGCTGCTGGGTGTTCAGTACTCAGGGTGCTTGGTGCTCAGTGCTCAGGGTGCTGGGTGCTCAGTACTCAGGGTGCTGGGTGCTCAGTGCTCGGGGTGCTGGGTGCTCAGTGATCAGGGTGATCTGTGCTCAGTACTCAGGGTGCTGGGTGCTCAGGGTGCTGGGTGCTCAGTCCTCAGGGTGCTCAGTACTCAGGGTGCTCGGTGCTCAGTGCTCAGTACTCAGGGTGCTCAGTACTCAGGGTGCTGGGTGCTCAGTGCTCGGGGTGCTGGGTGCTCAGTACTCAGGGTGCTGGGTGCTCAGTACTCGGGGTGCTGGGTGCTCAGTACTCAGGGTGCTGGGTGCTCAGTCCTCCGGGTGCTCAGTGCTCAGGGTGCTGCGTGCTCAGTACTCAGGGTGCTGGGTGCTCAGTACTCGGGGTGCTGGGTGCTCAGTGCTCAGGGTGATCGGTGCTCAGTGCTCAGGGTGCTGGGTGCTCAGTCCTCCGGGTGCTCAGTGCTCAGGGTGCTGGGTGCTCAGTACTCAGGGTGCTGGGTGCTCAGTACACGGGGTGCTGGGTGCTCAGTGCTCAGGGTGCTGGGTGCTCAGTGCTCGGGTGCTGGGTGCTCAGTGCTCAGGGTGATCGGTGCTCAGTGCTCAGGGTGCTGGGTGCTCAGTCCTCTGGGTGCACAGTGCTCAGGGTGCTGGGTGCTCAGTACTCAGGGTGCTGGGTGGTCAGTACTCGGGGTGCTGGGTGCTCAGTGCTCAGGGTGCTGGGTGCTCAGTACTCTGGTTGTTGGGTGCTCAGTACTCAGCGTGCTGGGTGCTCCGTGCTCGGGGTGCTGGCTGCTCAGTGCTCAGGGTGCTCTGTGCTCAGTGCTCAGGGTGCTGGGGGCTCAGTACTCTGGGTGCTGGGTGCTTAGTGCTCGGGGTGCTCGGTGCTCATTACTCAAGGTGCTGGGTGCTCAGTGCTCAGGGTGCTGGGTGCTCAGTCCTCGGGGTGCTCCGTGCTCAGGGTGCTGGGTGCTCAGTGCTCAGGGTCCTGGGTGCTCAGTGCTCGGGGTGCTGGGTGCTGAGTGCTCAGGGTGCTGGGTGCTCAGTGCTCGGGGTGCTCGGTGCTCAGTGCTCAGGGTCCCGGGTGCTCAGTACTCAGGGTGCTGGGTGCTTAGTACTCAGGGTGCTCAGTGCTCAGTACACAGGGTGCTGGGTGCTCAGTGCTCGGGGTGCTGGGTGCTCAGTACTCAGGGTGCTGGGTGCTCCGTGCTCGGGGTGCTGGCTGCTCAGTGCTCAGGGTGCTATGTGCTCAGTGCTCAGGGTGCTGGGTGCTCAGTACTCAGGGTGCTGGGTGCTTAGTGCTCGGGGTGCTCGGTGCTCAGTACTCAAGGTGCTGGGTGCTCAGTGCTCAGGGTGCTGGGTGCTAAGTCCTCGGGGTGCTCCGTGCTCAGGGTGCTGGGTGCTCAGTGCTCAGGGTGCTGGGTGCTCAGTGCTCGGGGTGCTGGGTGCTCAGTGCTCAGTACTCAGGGTGCTGGTTGCTCAATGCTCGGGGTGCTGGGTGCTCAGTACTCAGCATGCTGGGTGCTCAGTACTCAGGGTGCTGGGTGCTCAGTGCTCAGGGTGCTGGGTGCTCAGTGCTCAGGGTGCTGGGTTCTCAGTGATCGTGGTGCTGGGTGCTCAGTACTCAGGGTGCTCAGTGCTCGGGGAGCTCGGTGCTCAGTACTCAGTGTGCTGGGTGCTCAGTATTCAGTGCTCGCGGTCCTGGGTGCTCCGTGCTCGGGGTGCTGGGTTCTCAGTGCTCTGGGTGCTTAGTGCTCAATACTCCGGGTGCTGGGTGCTCAGTACTCATGGTGCTGCGTGCTCATTCTCAGGGTTCTAGGGGCTCAGTACTCAGGGTGCTGGGTGCTCAGTACTCAGGCTGCTCGGTTCTCAGTACTCAGGGTGCTGGGTGCTCATTCTCGGGGTGCTGGGTGCTCAGTGCTCGGGGTGCTGGGTGCTCAGTACTCAGGGTGCTGGGGGCTCAGTACTCAGGGTGCTGGGTGCTCAGTACTCAGGGTGATCTGTTCTCAGTACTCAGGTTGCTGGGTGCTCAGTGCTCGGGGTGCTGGGTGCTCAGTACTCGGGGTGCTGGGTGCTCAGTACTCAGGGTGCTGGGTGCTCAGTGCTCAGGGTGCTGGGTGCTCAGTGCTCGGGGTACTGGGTGCTCAGTGCTGAGGGTGGTGCTGGGTGCTCAGTACTCAGGGTGCTGGGTGCTCAGTACTCAGGGTGCTGGGTGCTCAGTGCTCGAGGTGCTCGGTGCTCAGTGCTCAGGGTCCTGGGTGCTCAGTACTCAGGGTGCTGGGTGCTTAGTACTCAGGGTGCTCAGTGCTCAGTACACAGTGTGCTGGGTGCTCAGTGCTCGGGGTGCTGGGTGCTCAGTGCTCAGTACTCAGGGTGCTGGTTGCTCAGTGCTCGGGGTGCTGGGTGCTCAGTACTCAGCATGCTGGGTGCTCAGTACTCAGGGTGCTGGGTGCTCAGTGCTCAGGGTGCTGGGTGCTCAGTGCTCAGGGTGCTGGGTGCTCAGTGATCGGGGTCCTGGATGCTCAGTACTCAGGGTGCTCAGTGCTCGGGGAGATCGGTGCTCAGTACTCAGGGTGCTGGGTGCTCAGTATTCAGTGCTCGCGGTCCTGGGTGCTCCGTGCTCGGGGTGCTGGGTTCTCAGTGCTCTGGGTGCTTAGTGCTCAGTACTCCGGGTGCTGGGTGCTCAGTACTCATGGTGCTGCGTGCTCATTCTCAGGGTTCTAGGGGCTCAGTACTCAGGGTGCTGGGTGCTCAGTACTCAGGGTGCTCGGTTCTCAGTACTCAGGGTGCTGGGTGCTCATTCTCGGGGTGCTGGGTGCTCAGTGCTCGGGGTGCTGGGTGCTCAGTACTCAGGGTGCTGGGGGCTCAGTACTCAGGGTGCTGGGTGCTCAGTACTCAGGGTGATCTGTTCTCAGTACTCAGGTTGCTGGGTGCTCAGTGCTCGGGGTGCTGGGTGCTCAGTACTCGGGGTGCTCAGTGCTCAGTACTCAGGGTGCTGGGTGCTCAGTACTCAGGGTGCTGGGTGCTCAGTGCTCGAGGTGCTCGGTGCTCAGTACTCGGGGTGCTGGGTGCTCAGTACTCAGGGTGCTGGGTGCTCAGTGCTCAGGGTGCTGGGTACTCAGTGCTCGGGGTACTGGGTGCTCAGTGCTGAGGGTGGTGCTGGGTGCTCAGTACTCAGGGTGCTGGGTGCTCAGTGCTCAGGGTGCTGGGTGCTCAGTACTAAGGGTGCTGGGTGCTCAGTACTCAGGGTGCTCGGTGCTCAGTACTCAGGGTGCTGGGTGCTCAGTGCTCAAGGTGCTGGGTACTCAGTACTCAGGGTGCTGGGTGCTCAGTACTCAGGGTGCTGGGTGCTCAGTGCTCAGGGAGCTGGGTGCTCAGTGCTCAGGCTGCTGGGTGCTCAGTACTCAGGGTGCTGGGTGCTCAGTGCTCATGGTGATCAGTGCTCAGTACTCAGGGTGCTGGGTGCTCAGTGCTCGGGGTGCTGGGTGCTCAGTACACGGGGTGCTGGGTGCTCTGTACTCAGGGTGCTGGGTGCTCAGTGCTCGGGGTCCTAGGTGCTCAGTGCTCAGGGTGATCGGTGCTCAGTACTCAGCGTGCTGGGTGCTCAGTGCTCAGAGTGTTGGGTGCTGGGTGCTCAGGGTGCTGGGTGCTCAGTGCTCGGGGTGCTGGGTGCTCAGTGCTCAGGGTGCTGGGTGTTCAGTACTCAGGGTGCTTGGTGCTCAGTGCTCAGTGCTCAGGGTGCTGGGTGTTCAGTACTCAGTGCTCAGGGTGCTGGGTGTTCAGTACTCAGGGTGCTTGGTGCTCAGTGCTCAGGGTGCTGGGTGCTCAGTACTCAGGGTGCTGGGTGCTCAGTGCTCGGGGTGCTGGGTGCTCAGTGATCAGGGTGATCTGTGCTCAGTACTCAGGGTGCTGGGTGCTCAGTGCTCAGGGTGCTGGGTGCTCAGTCCTCAGGGTGCTCAGTACTCAGGGTGCTCGGTGCTCAGTGCTCAGTACTCAGGGTGCTCAGTACTCAGGGTGCTGGGTGCTCAGTGCTCGGGGTGCTGGGTGCTCAGTACTCAGGGTGCTGGGTGCTCAGTACTCGGGGTGCTGGGTGCTCAGTGCTCAAGGTGCTGGGTACTCAGTACTCAGGGTGCTGGGTGCTCAGTGCTCAGGGAGCTGGGTGCTCAGTGCTCAGGCTGCTGGGTGCTCAGTACTCAGGGTGCTGGGTGCTCAGTGCTCATGGTGATCAGTGCTCAGTACTCAGGGTGCTGGGTGCTCAGTGCTCGGGGTGCTGGGTGCTCAGTACACGGGGTGCTGGGTGCTCTGTACTCAGGGTGCTGGGTGCTCAGTGCTCGGGGTCCTAGGTGCTCAGTGCTCAGGGTGATCGGTGCTCAGTACTCAGCGTGCTGGGTGCTCAGTGCTCAGAGTGTTGGGTGCTCAGTACTCAGGGTGCTGGGTGCTCAGTGCTCAGTGCTCAGGGTGCTCAGTGCTCAGGGTGCTCAGTCCTCAGGGTGCTGGGTGCTCAGGGTGCTGGGTGCTCAGTGCTCGGGGTGCTGGGTGCTCAGTACTCAGGGTGCTGGGTGTTCAGTACTCAGGGTGCTTGGTGCTCAGTGCTCAGTGCTCAGGGTGCTGGGTGTTCAGTACTCAGTGCTCAGGCTGCTGGGTGTTCAGTACTCAGGGTGCTTGGTGCTCAGTGCTCAGGGTGCTGGGTGCTCAGTACTCAGGGTGCTGGGTGCTCAGTGCTCGGGGTGCTGGGTGCTCAGTGATCAGGGTGATCTGTGCTCAGTACTCAGGGTGCTGGGTGCTCAGGGTGCTGGGTGCTCAGTCCTCAGGGTGCTCAGTACTCAGGGTGCTCGGTGCTCAGTGCTCAGTACTCAGGGTGCTCAGTACTCAGGGTGCTGGGTGCTCAGTGCTCGGGGTGCTGGGTGCTCAGTACTCAGGGTGCTGGGTGCTCAGTACTCGGGGTGCTGGGTGCTCAGTACTCAGGGTGCTGGGTGCTCAGTCCTCCGGGTGCTCAGTGCTCAGGGTGCTGCGTGCTCAGTACTCAGGGTGCTGGGTGCTCAGTACTCGGGGTGCTGGGTGCTCAGTGCTCAGGGTGATCGGTGCTCAGTGCTCAGGGTGCTGGGTGCTCAGTCCTCCGGGTGCTCAGTGCTCAGGGTGCTGGGTGCTCAGTACTCAGGGTGCTGGGTGCTCAGTACACGGGGTGCTGGGTGCTCAGTGCTCAGGGTGCTGGGTGCTCAGTGCTCGGGTGCTGGGTGCTCAGTGCTCAGGGTGATCGGTGCTCAGTGCTCAGGGTGCTGGGTGCTCAGTCCTCTGGGTGCACAGTGCTCAGGGTGCTGGGTGCTCAGTACTCAGGGTGCTGGGTGGTCAGTACTCGGGGTGCTGGGTGCTCAGTGCTCAGGGTGCTGGGTGCTCAGTACTCTGGTTGTTGGGTGCTCAGTACTCAGCGTGCTGGGTGCTCCGTGCTCGGGGTGCTGGCTGCTCAGTGCTCAGGGTGCTCTGTGCTCAGTGCTCAGGGTGCTGGGGGCTCAGTACTCTGGGTGCTGGGTGCTTAGTGCTCGGGGTGCTCGGTGCTCATTACTCAAGGTGCTGGGTGCTCAGTGCTCAGGGTGCTGGGTGCTCAGTCCTCGGGGTGCTCCGTGCTCAGGGTGCTGGGTGCTCAGTGCTCAGGGTCCTGGGTGCTCAGTGCTCGGGGTGCTGGGTGCTGAGTGCTCAGGGTGCTGGGTGCTCAGTGCTCGGGGTGCTCGGTGCTCAGTGCTCAGGGTCCCGGGTGCTCAGTACTCAGGGTGCTGGGTGCTTAGTACTCAGGGTGCTCAGTGCTCAGTACACAGGGTGCTGGGTGCTCAGTGCTCGGGGTGCTGGGTGCTCAGTACTCAGGGTGCTGGGTGCTCCGTGCTCGGGGTGCTGGCTGCTCAGTGCTCAGGGTGCTATGTGCTCAGTGCTCAGGGTGCTGGGTGCTCAGTACTCAGGGTGCTGGGTGCTTAGTGCTCGGGGTGCTCGGTGCTCAGTACTCAAGGTGCTGGGTGCTCAGTGCTCAGGGTGCTGGGTGCTAAGTCCTCGGGGTGCTCCGTGCTCAGGGTGCTGGGTGCTCAGTGCTCAGGGTGCTGGGTGCTCAGTGCTCGGGGTGCTGGGTGCTCAGTGCTCAGTACTCAGGGTGCTGGTTGCTCAATGCTCGGGGTGCTGGGTGCTCAGTACTCAGCATGCTGGGTGCTCAGTACTCAGGGTGCTGGGTGCTCAGTGCTCAGGGTGCTGGGTGCTCAGTGCTCAGGGTGCTGGGTTCTCAGTGATCGTGGTGCTGGGTGCTCAGTACTCAGGGTGCTCAGTGCTCGGGGAGCTCGGTGCTCAGTACTCAGTGTGCTGGGTGCTCAGTATTCAGTGCTCGCGGTCCTGGGTGCTCCGTGCTCGGGGTGCTGGGTTCTCAGTGCTCTGGGTGCTTAGTGCTCAATACTCCGGGTGCTGGGTGCTCAGTACTCATGGTGCTGCGTGCTCATTCTCAGGGTTCTAGGGGCTCAGTACTCAGGGTGCTGGGTGCTCAGTACTCAGGCTGCTCGGTTCTCAGTACTCAGGGTGCTGGGTGCTCATTCTCGGGGTGCTGGGTGCTCAGTGCTCGGGGTGCTGGGTGCTCAGTACTCAGGGTGCTGGGGGCTCAGTACTCAGGGTGCTGGGTGCTCAGTACTCAGGGTGATCTGTTCTCAGTACTCAGGTTGCTGGGTGCTCAGTGCTCGGGGTGCTGGGTGCTCAGTACTCGGGGTGCTGGGTGCTCAGTACTCAGGGTGCTGGGTGCTCAGTGCTCAGGGTGCTGGGTGCTCAGTGCTCGGGGTACTGGGTGCTCAGTGCTGAGGGTGGTGCTGGGTGCTCAGTACTCAGGGTGCTGGGTGCTCAGTACTCAGGGTGCTGGGTGCTCAGTGCTCGAGGTGCTCGGTGCTCAGTACTCGGGGTGCTGGGTGCTCAGTACTCAGGGTGCTGGGTGCTCAGTGCTCAGGGTGCTGGGTGCTCAGTGCTCGGGGTACTGGGTGCTCAGTGCTGAGGGTGGTGCTGGGTGCTCAGTACTCAGGGTGCTGGGTGCTCAGTGCTCAGGGTGCTGGGTGCTCAGTACTAAGGGTGCTGGGTGCTCAGTACTCAGGGTGCTCGGTGCTCAGTACTCAGGGTGCTGGGTGCTCAGTGCTCAGGGTGCTGGGTACTCAGTACTCAGGGTGCTGGGTGCTCAGTACTCAGGGTGCTGGGTGCTCAGTGCTCAGGGAGCTGGGTGCTCAGTGCTCAGGCTGCTGGGTGCTCAGTACTCAGGGTGCTGGGTGCTCAGTGCTCATGGTGATCAGTGCTCAGTACTCAGGGTGCTGGGTGCTCAGTGCTCCGGGTGCTGGGTGCTCAGTACACGGGGTGCTGGGTGCTCTGTACTCAGGGTGCTGGGTGCTCAGTCCTCGGGGTGCTCCGTGCTCAGTGCTCAGGGTGCTGGGTGCTCAGTACTCAGTGTGCTCGGTGCTCAGTACTCAGGGTTCTCAGTGCTCAGGGTGCTGGGTGCTCAGTACTCAGGGTGCTCAGTGCTCAGTACTAGGGGTGCTGGTTGCTCAGTACTCAGGGTGCTCAGTGCTCAGTACTCGGGGTGCTGGGTGCTCAGTGCTCAGTGTGCTCAGTGCGCAGTGCTCGGGGTGCTGGGTGCTCAGTGCTCGGGGTGCTAGGTGCTCAGTACTCAGGGTGCTGTGTGCACAGTGCTCAGTACTCAGCGTGCTGGGTTCTCAGTGCTCAGAGTGTTGGGTGCTCAGTACTCAGGGTGCTGGTTGCTCAGTGCTCAGTGCTCAGAGTGCTCAGTGCTCAGGGTGCTCAGTGCTCAGGGTGCTGGGTGCTCAGGGTGCTGGGTGCTCAGTGCTCGGGGTGCTGGGTGCTCATTGCTCAGTGCTCAGGGTGCTGGGTGCTCAGTGCTCAGGGTGCTGGTTGTTCAGTACTCAGGGTGCTCGGTGCTCAGTGCTCAGGGTGCTGGGTGCTCAGTACTCAGGGTGCTGGGTGCTCAGTGCTCGGGGTGCTGGGTGCTCAGTGCTCAGGGTGATCAGTGCTCAGTACTCAGGGTGCTGGGTGCTCAGTGCTCAGGGTGCTGGGTGCTCAGTCCTCAGGGTGCTCAGTACTCAGGGTGCTCGGTGCTCAGTGCTCAGTACTCAGGGTGCTCAGTACTCAGGGTGCTGAGTGCTCAGTGCTCGGGGTGCTGGGTGCTCAGTACTCAGGATGCTGGGTGCTCAGTACTCGGGGTGCTGGGTGCTCAGTACTCAGTGTGCTGGGTGCTCAGTGCTCGGGGTGCTGGGTGCTCAGTGCTCAGGGTGATCGGTGCTCTGTGCTCAGGGTGCTGGGTGCTCAGTCCCCCGGGTGCTCAGTGCTCAGGGTGCTGGGTGCTCAGTACTCAGTGTGCTGGGTGCTCAGTACTCAGGGTGCTGGGTGCTCAGTGCTCAGGGTGCTGGGTGCTCAGTACTCTGGGTGTTGGGTGCTCAGTACTCAGGGTGCTGGGTGCTCCGTGCTCGGGGTGCTGGGTGCTCAGTGCTCAGGGTGCTGGGTGCTCAGTGCTTAGGGTGCTGGGTGCTCTGTACTCAGGGTGCTGGGTGCTTAGTGCTCGGGGTGCTCGGTGCTCAGTACTCAAGGTGCTGGGTGCTCAGTGCTCAGGGTGCTGGGTGCTCAGTCCTCGGGGTGCTCAGGGTGCTGGGTGCTCAGTGCTCAGGGTGCTGGGTGCTCAGTGCTCGGGGTGCTGGGTGCTGAGTGCTCAGGGTGCTGGGTGCTCAGTGCTCGGGGTGCTCGGTGCTCAGTGCTCAGGGTCCTGGGTGCTCAGTACTCATGGTGCTGGGTGCTTAGTACTCAGGGTGCTCAGTGATCAGTACACAGGGTGCTGGGTGCTCAGTGCTCGGGGTGCTGGGTGCTCAGTGCTCAGTACTCAGGGTGCTGGGTGCTCAGTGCTCGGGGTGCTGGGTGCTCAGTACTCAGCGTGCTGGGTGCTCAATACTCAGGGTGATGGGTGCTCAGTGCTCAGGGTGCTGGTGTCACACTGCTCAGGGTGCTGGTTGCTCAGTGATTGGGGTGCTGGGTGCTTAGTACTCAGGGTGCTCAGTGCTCAGGGAGCTCGGTGCTCATTACTCAGGGTGCTGGGTGCTCAGTTCTCAGTGCTCGGGTTCCTGGGTGCTCCGTGCTCAGGGTGCTGGGTGCTCAGTGCTCTGGGTGCTTAGTGCTCAGTACTCAGGGTGCTGGGTGCTCAGTACTCATGGTGCTGCGTGCTCATTCTCAGGGTGCTAGGGGCTCAGTACTCAGGGTGCTGGGTGCTCAGTACTCAGGGTGCTCGGTTCTCAGTACTCAGGGTGCTGGGTGCTCAGTGCTCGGGGTTCTGGGTGCTCAGTACTCGGGGTGCTCAGTGCTCAGTACTCAGGGTGCTGGGTGCTCAGTACTCAGGGTGCTGGGTGCTCAGTGCTCGGGGTGCTCGGTGCTCAGTACTCGGGGTGCTGGGTGCTCAGTACTCAGGGTGCTGGGTGCTCAGTCCTCAGGGTGCTGGGTGTTCAGTGCTCGGGGTGCTGGGTGCTCAGTGCTGAGGGTGGTGCTGGGTGCTCAGTACTCAGGGTGCTGGGTGCTCAGTGCTCAGGGTGCTGGGTGCTCAGTACTAAGGGTGCTGGGTGCTCAGTACTCAGGGTGCGCGGTGCTCAGTACTCAGGGTGCTGGGTGCTCAGTACTCAGGGTGCTGGGTGCTCAGTGCTCAGGGTGCTGGGTGCTCAGTGCTCAGGCTGCTGGGTGCTCAGTACTCAGGGTGCTGGGTGCTCAGTGCTCATGGTGATCGGTGCTCAGTACTCAGGGTGCTGGGTGCTCAGTGCTCGGGGTGCTGGGTGCTCAGTACACGGGGTGCTGGGTGCTCTGTACTCAGGGTGCTGGGTGCTCAGTGCTCGGGGTCCTAGGTGCTCAGTGCTCAGGGTGATCGGTGCTCAGTACTCAGCGTGCTGGGTGCTCAGTGCTCAGAGTGTTGGGTGCTCAGTACTCAGGGTGCTGGGTGCTCAGTGCTCAGTGCTCAGGGTGCTCAGTGCTCAGGGTGCTCAGTGCTCAGGGTGCTGGGTGCTCAGGGTGCTGGGTGCTCAGTGCTCGGGGTGCTGGGTGCTCAGTGCTCAGTGCTCAGGGTGCTGGGTGCTCAGTGCTCAGTGCTCAGGGTGCTGGGTGTTCAGTACTCAGGGTGCTCGGTGCTCAGTGCTCAGGGTGCTGGGTGCTCAGTACTCAGGGTGCTGGGTGCTCAGTGCTCGGGGTGCTGGGTGCTCAGTGATCAGGGTGATCTGTGCTCACTACTCAGGGTGCTGGGTGCTCAGTGCTCCGGGTCCTGGGTGCTCAGTCCTCAGGGTGCTCGGTGCTCAGTGCTCAGTACTCAGGGTGCTCAGTACTCAGGGTGCTGGGTGCTCAGTGCTCGGGGTGCTGGGTGCTCAGTACTCAGGGTGCTGGGTGCTCAGTACTCAGGGTGCTGGGTGCTCAGTACTCAGGGTGCTGGGTGCTCAGTCCTCCGGGTGCTCAGTGCTCAGGGTGCTGGGTGCTCAGTACTCAGGGTGCTGGGTGCTCAGTACTCGGGGTGCTGGGTGCTCAGTGCTCAGGGTGATCGGTGCTCAGTGCTCAGGGTGCTGGGTGCTCAGTCCTCCGGGTGCTCAGTGCTCAGGGTGCTGGGTGCTCAGTACTCAGGGTGCTGGGTGCTCAGTACTCGGGGTGCTGGGTGCTCAGTGCTCAGGGTGCTGGGTGCTCAGTGCTCGGGGTGCTGGGTGCTCAGTGCTCAGGGTGATCGGTGCTCAGTGCTCAGGGTGCTGGGTGCTCAGTCCTCCGGGTGCTCAGTGCTCAGGGTGCTGGGTGCTCAGTACTCAGGGTGCTGGGTGCTCAGTACTCGGGGTGCTGGGTGCTCAGTGATCAGGGTGCTGGGTGCTCAGTACTCTGGGTGTTGGGTGCTCAGTACTCAGGGTGCTGGGTGCTCCGTGCTCGGGGTGCTGGCTGCTCAGTGCTCAGGGTGCTATGTGCTCAGTGCTCAGGGTGCTGGGTGCTCAGTACTCAGGGTGCTGGGTGCTTAGTGCTCGGGGTGCTCGGTGCTCAGTACTCAAGGTGCTGGGTGCTCAGTGCTCAGGGTGCTGGGTGCTCAGTCCTCGGGGTGCTCCGTGCTCAGGGTGCTGGGTGCTCAGTGCTCAGGGTGCTGGGTGCTCAGTGCTCGGGGTGCTGGGTGCTGAGTTCTCAGGGTGCTGGGTGCTCAGTGCTCGGGGTGCTCGGTGCTCAGTGCTCAGGGTCCTGGGTGCTCAGTACTCAGGGTGCTGGGTGCTTAGTACTCAGGGTGCTCAGTGCTCAGTACACAGGGTGCTGGGTGCTCAGTGCTCGGGGTGCTGGGTGCTCAGTGCTCAGTACTCAGGGTGCTGGTTGCTCAGTGCTCGGGGTGCTGGGTGCTCAGTACTCAGCATGCTGGGTGCTCAGTACTCAGGGTGCTGGGTGCTCAGTGCTCAGGGTGCTGGGTGCTCAGTGCTCAGGGTGCTGGGTGCTCAGTGATCGGGGTGCTGGGTGCTCAGTACTCAGGGTGCTCAGTGCTCGGGGAGCTCGGTGCTCAGTACTCAGGGTGCTGGGTGCTCAGTATTCAGTGCTCGCGGTCCTGGGTGCTCCGTGCTCGGGGTGCTGGGTTCTCAGTGCTCTGGGTGCTTAGTGCTCAGTACTCCGGGTGCTGGGTGCTCAGTACTCATGGTGCTGCGTGCTCATTCTCAGGGTTCTAGGGGCTCAGTACTCAGGGTGCTGGGTGCTCAGTACTCAGGGTGCTCGGTTCTCAGTACTCAGGGTGCTGGGTGCTCATTCTCGGGGTGCTGGGTGCTCAGTGCTCGGGGTGCTGGGTGCTCAGTACTCAGGGTGCTGGGGGCTCAGTACTCAGGGTGCTGGGTGCTCAGTACTCAGGGTGATCTGTTCTCAGTACTCAGGTTGCTGGGTGCTCAGTGCTCGGGGTGCTGGGTGCTCAGTACTCGGGGTGCTCAGTGCTCAGTACTCAGGGTGCTGGGTGCTCAGTACTCAGGGTGCTGGGTGCTCAGTGCTCGAGGTGCTCGGTGCTCAGTACTCGGGGTGCTGGGTGCTCAGTACTCAGGGTGCTGGGTGCTCAGTGCTCAGGGTGCTGGGTACTCAGTGCTCGGGGTACTGGGTGCTCAGTGCTGAGGGTGGTGCTGGGTGCTCAGTACTCAGGGTGCTGGGTGCTCAGTGCTCAGGGTGCTGGGTGCTCAGTACTAAGGGTGCTGGGTGCTCAGTACTCAGGGTGCTCGGTGCTCAGTACTCAGGGTGCTGGGTGCTCAGTGCTCAAGGTGCTGGGTACTCAGTACTCAGGGTGCTGGGTGCTCAGTACTCAGGGTGCTGGGTGCTCAGTGCTCAGGGAGCTGGGTGCTCAGTGCTCAGGCTGCTGGGTGCTCAGTACTCAGGGTGCTGGGTGCTCAGTGCTCATGGTGATCAGTGCTCAGTACTCAGGGTGCTGGGTGCTCAGTGCTCGGGGTGCTGGGTGCTCAGTACACGGGGTGCTGGGTGCTCTGTACTCAGGGTGCTGGGTCCTCAGTGCTCGGGGTCCTAGGTGCTCAGTGCTCAGGGTGATCGGTGCTCAGTACTCAGCGTGCTGGGTGCTCAGTGCTCAGAGTGTTGGGTGCTCAGTACTCAGGGTGCTGGGTGCTCAGTGCTCAGTGCTCAGGGTGCTCAGTGCTCAGGGTGCTCAGTCCTCAGGGTGCTGGGTGCTCAGTGTGCTGGGTGCTCAGTGCTCGGGGTGCTGGGTGCTCAGTGCTCAGGGTGCTGGGTGTTCAGTACTCAGGGTGCTTGGTGCTCAGTGCTCAGTGCTCAGGGTGCTGGGTGTTCAGTACTCAGTGCTCAGGGTGCTGGGTGTTCAGTACTCAGGGTGCTTGGTGCTCAGTGCTCAGGGTGCTGGGTGCTCAGTACTCAGGGTGCTGGGTGCTCAGTGCTCGGGGTGCTGGGTGCTCAGTGATCAGGGTGATCTGTGCTCAGTACTCAGGGTGCTGGGTGCTCAGTGCTCAGGGTGCTGGGTGCTCAGTCCTCAGGGTGCTCAGTACTCAGGGTGCTCGGTGCTCAGTGCTCAGTACTCAGGGTGCTCAGTACTCAGGGTGCTGGGTGCTCAGTGCTCGGGGTGCTGGGTGCTCAGTACTCAGGGTGCTGGGTGCTCAGTACTCGGGGTGCTGGGTGCTCAGTGCTCAAGGTGCTGGGTACTCAGTACTCAGGGTGCTGGGTGCTCAGTACTCAGGGTGCTGGGTGCTCAGTTCTCAGGGAGCTGGGTGCTCAGTGCTCAGGCTGCTGGGTGCTCAGTACTCAGGGTGCTGGGTGCTCAGTGCTCATGGTGATCAGTGCTCAGTACTCAGGGTGCTGGGTGCTCAGTGCTCGGGGTGCTGGGTGCTCAGTACACGGGGTGCTGGGTGCTCTGTACTCAGGGTGCTGGGTGCTCAGTGCTCGGGGTCCTAGGTGCTCAGTGCTCAGGGTGATCGGTGCTCAGTACTCAGCGTGCTGGGTGCTCAGTGCTCAGAGTGTTGGGTGCTCAGTACTCAGGGTGCTGGGTGCTCAGTGCTCAGTGCTCAGGGTGCTCAGTGCTCAGGGTGCTCAGTCCTCAGGGTGCTGGGTGCTCAGGGTGCTGGGTGCTCAGTGCTCGGGGTGCTGGGTGCTCAGTACTCAGGGTGCTGGGTGTTCAGTACTCAGGGTGCTTGGTGCTCAGTGCTCAGTGCTCAGGGTGCTGGGTGTTCAGTACTTAGTGCTCAGGGTGCTGGGTGTTCAGTACTCAGGGTGCTTGGTGCTCAGTGCTCAGGGTGCTGGGTGCTCAGTACTCAGGGTGCTGGGTGCTCAGTGCTCGGGGTGCTGGGTGCTCAGTGATCAGGGTGATCTGTGCTCAGTACTCAGGGTGCTGGGTGCTCAGTGCTCAGGGTGCTGGGTGCTCAGTCCTCAGGGTGCTCAGTACTCAGGGTGCTCGGTGCTCAGTGCTCAGTACTCAGGGTGCTCAGTACTCAGGGTGCTGGGTGCTCAGTGCTCGGGGTTCTGGGTGCTCAGTACTCGGGGTGCTCAGTGCTCAGTACTCAGGGTGCTGGGTGCTCAGTACTCAGGGTGCTGGGTGCTCAGTGCTCGGGGTGCTCGGTGCTCAGTACTCGGGGTGCTGGGTGCTCAGTACTCAGGGTGCTGGGTGCTCAGTCCTCAGGGTGCTGGGTGTTCAGTGCTCGGGGTGCTGGGTGCTCAGTGCTGAGGGTGGTGCTGGGTGCTCAGTACTCAGGGTGCTGGGTGCTCAGTGCTCAGGGTGCTGGGTGCTCAGTACTAAGGGTGCTGGGTGCTCAGTACTCAGGGTGCGCGGTGCTCAGTACTCAGGGTGCTGGGTGCTCAGTACTCAGGGTGCTGGGTGCTCAGTGCTCAGGGTGCTGGGTGCTCAGTGCTCAGGCTGCTGGGTGCTCAGTACTCAGGGTGCTGGGTGCTCAGTGCTCATGGTGATCGGTGCTCAGTACTCAGGGTGCTGGGTGCTCAGTGCTCGGGGTGCTGGGTGCTCAGTACACGGGGTGCTGGGTGCTCTGTACTCAGGGTGCTGGGTGCTCAGTGCTCGGGGTCCTAGGTGCTCAGTGCTCAGGGTGATCGGTGCTCAGTACTCAGCGTGCTGGGTGCTCAGTGCTCAGAGTGTTGGGTGCTCAGTACTCAGGGTGCTGGGTGCTCAGTGCTCAGTGCTCAGGGTGCTCAGTGCTCAGGGTGCTCAGTGCTCAGGGTGCTGGGTGCTCAGGGTGCTGGGTGCTCAGTGCTCGGGGTGCTGGGTGCTCAGTGCTCAGTGCTCAGGGTGCTGGGTGCTCAGTGCTCAGTGCTCAGGGTGCTGGGTGTTCAGTACTCAGGGTGCTCGGTGCTCAGTGCTCAGGGTGCTGGGTGCTCAGTACTCAGGGTGCTGGGTGCTCAGTGCTCGGGGTGCTGGGTGCTCAGTGATCAGGGTGATCTGTGCTCACTACTCAGGGTGCTGGGTGCTCAGTGCTCCGGGTCCTGGGTGCTCAGTCCTCAGGGTGCTCGGTGCTCAGTGCTCAGTACTCAGGGTGCTCAGTACTCAGGGTGCTGGGTGCTCAGTGCTCGGGGTGCTGTGTGCTCAGTACTCAGGGTGCTGGGTGCTCAGTACTCGGGGTGCTGGGTGCTCAGTACTCAGGGTGCTGGGTGCTCAGTCCTCCGGGTGCTCAGTGCTCAGGGTGCTGGATGCTCAGTACTCAGGGTGCTTGGTGCTCAGTACTCGGGGTGCTGGGTGCTCAGTGCTCAGGGTGATCGGTGCTCAGTGCTCAGGGTGCTGGGTGCTCAGTCCTCCGGGTGCTCAGTGCTCAGGGTGCTGGGTGCTCAGTACTCAGGGTGCTGGGTGCTCAGTACTCGGGGTGCTGGGTGCTCAGTGCTCAGGGTGCTGGGTGCTCAGTGCTCGGGGTGCTGGGTGCTCAGTGCTCAGGGTGATCGGTGCTCAGTGCTCAGGGTGCTGGGTGCTCAGTCCTCCGGGTGCTCAGTGCTCAGGGTGCTGGGTGCTCAGTACTCAGGGTGCTGGGTGCTCAGTACTCGGGGTGCTGGGTGCTCAGTGCTCAGGGTGCTGGGTGCTCAGTACTCTGGGTGTTGGGTGCTCAGTACTCAGGGTGCTGGGTGCTCCGTGCTCGGGGTGCTGGCTGCTCAGTGCTCAGGGTGCTATGTGCTCAGTGCTCAGGGTGCTGGGTGCTCAGTACTCAGGGTGCTGGGTGCTTAGTGCTCGGGGTGCTCGGTGCTCAGTACTCAAGGTGCTGGGTGCTCAGTGCTCAGGGTGCTGGGTGCTCAGTCCTCGGGGTGCTCCGTGCTCAGGGTGCTGGGTGCTCAGTGCTCAGGGTGCTGGGTGCTCAGTGCTCGGGGTGCTGGGTGCTGAGTTCTCAGGGTGCTGGGTGCTCAGTGCTCGGGGTGCTCGGTGCTCAGTGCTCAGGGTCCTGGGTGCTCAGTACTCAGGGTGCTGGGTGCTTAGTACTCAGGGTGCTCAGTGCTCAGTACACAGGGTGCTGGGTGCTCAGTGCTCGGGGTGCTGGGTGCTCAGTGCTCAGTACTCAGGGTGCTGGTTGCTCAGTGCTCGGGGTGCTGGGTGCTCAGTACTCAGCAGGCTGGGTGCTCAGTACTCAGGGTGCTGGGTGCTCAGTGCTCAGGGTGCTGGGTGCTCAGTGCTCAGGGTGCTGGGTGCTCAGTGATTGGGGTCCTGGGTGCTCAGTACTCAGGGTGCTCAGTGCTCGGGGAGCTCGGTGCTCAGTACTCAGGGTGCTGGGTGCTCAGTATTCAGTGCTCGCGGTCCTGGGTGCTCCGTGCTCGGGGTGCTGGGTTCTCAGTGCTCTGGGTGCTTAGTGCTCAGTACTCCGGGTGCTGGGTGCTCAGTACTCATGGTGCTGCGTGCTCATTCTCAGGGTTCTAGGGGCTCAGTACTCAGGGTGCTGGGTGCTCAGTACTCAGGGTGCTCGGTTCTCAGTACTCAGGGTGCTGGGTGCTCATTCTCGGGGTGCTGGGTGCTCAGTGCTCGGGGTGCTGGGTGCTCAGTACTCAGGGTGCTGGGGGCTCAGTACTCAGGGTGCTGGGTGCTCAGTACTCAGGGTGATCTGTTCTCAGTACTCAGGTTGCTGGGTGCTCAGTGCTCGGGGTGCTGGGTGCTCAGTACTCGGGGTGCTCAGTGCTCAGTACTCAGGGTGCTGGGTGCTCAGTACTCAGGGTGCTGGGTGCTCAGTGCTCGAGGTGCTCGGTGCTCAGTACTCGGGGTGCTGGGTGCTCAGTACTCAGGGTGCTGGGTGCTCAGTGCTCAGGGTGCTGGGTACTCAGTGCTCGGGGTACTGGGTGCTCAGTGCTGAGGGTGGTGCTGGGTGCTCAGTACTCAGGGTGCTGGGTGCTCAGTGCTCAGGGTGCTGGGTGCTCAGTACTAAGGGTGCTGGGTGCTCAGTACTCAGGGTGCTCGGTGCTCAGTACTCAGGGTGCTGGGTGCTCAGTGCTCAAGGTGCTGGGTACTCAGTACTCAGGGTGCTGGGTGCTCAGTACTCAGGGTGCTGGGTGCTCAGTGCTCAGGGAGCTGGGTGCTCAGTGCTCAGGCTGCTGGGTGCTCAGTACTCAGGGTGCTGGGTGCTCAGTGCTCATGGTGATCAGTGCTCAGTACTCAGGGTGCTGGGTGCTCAGTGCTCGGGGTGCTGGGTGCTCAGTACACGGGGTGCTGGGTGCTCTGTACTCAGGGTGCTGGGTGCTCAGTGCTCGGGGTCCTAGGTGCTCAGTGCTCAGGGTGATCGGTGCTCAGTACTCAGCGTGCTGGGTGCTCAGTGCTCAGAGTGTTGGGTGCTCAGTACTCAGGGTGCTGGGTGCTCAGTGCTCAGTGCTCAGGGTGCTCAGTGCTCAGGGTGCTCAGTCCTCAGGGTGCTGGGTGCTCAGGGTGCTGGGTGCTCAGTGCTCGGGGTGCTGGGTGCTCAGTGCTCAGGGTGCTGGGTGTTCAGTACTCAGGGTGCTTGGTGCTCAGTGCTCAGTGCTCAGGGTGCTGGGTGTTCAGTACTCAGTGCTCAGGGTGCTGGTTGTTCAGTACTCAGGGTGCTTGGTGCTCAGTGCTCAGGGTGCTGGGTGCTCAGTACTCAGGGTGCTGGGTGCTCAGTGCTCGGGGTGCTGGGTGCTCAGTGATCAGGGTGATCTGTGCTCAGTACTCAGGGTGCTGGGTGCTCAGTGCTCAGGGTGCTGGGTGCTCAGTCCTCAGGGTGCTCAGTACTCAGGGTGCTCGGTGCTCAGTGCTCAGTACTCAGGGTGCTCAGTACTCAGGGTGCTGGGTGCTCAGTGCTCGGGGTGCTGGGTGCTCAGTACTCAGGGTGCTGGGTGCTCAGTACTCGGGGTGCTGGGTGCTCAGTGCTCAAGGTGCTGGGTACTCAGTACTCAGGGTGCTGGGTGCTCAGTACTCAGGGTGCTGGGTGCTCAGTGCTCAGGGAGCTGGGTGCTCAGTGCTCAGGCTGCTGGGTGCTCAGTACTCAGGGTGCTGGGTGCTCAGTGCTCATGGTGATCAGTGCTCAGTACTCAGGGTGCTGGGTGCTCAGTGCTCGGGGTGCTGGGTGCTCAGTACACGGGGTGCTGGGTGCTCTGTACTCAGGGTGCTGGGTGCTCAGTGCTCGGGGTCCTAGGTGCTCAGTGCTCAGGGTGATCGGTGCTCAGTACTCAGCGTGCTGGGTGCTCAGTGCTCAGAGTGTTGGGTGCTCAGTACTCAGGGTGCTGGGTGCTCAGTGCTCAGTGCTCAGGGTGCTCAGTGCTCAGGGTGCTCAGTCCTCAGGGTGCTGGGTGCTCAGGGTGCTGGGTGCTCAGTGCTCGGGGTGCTGGGTGCTCAGTACTCAGGGTGCTGGGTGTTCAGTACTCAGGGTGCTTGGTGCTCAGTGCTCAGTGCTCAGGGTGCTGGGTGTTCAGTACTCAGTGCTCAGGCTGCTGGGTGTTCAGTACTCAGGGTGCTTGGTGCTCAGTGCTCAGGGTGCTGGGTGCTCAGTACTCAGGGTGCTGGGTGCTCAGTGCTCGGGGTGCTGGGTGCTCAGTGATCAGGGTGATCTGTGCTCAGTACTCAGGGTGCTGGGTGCTCAGTGCTCAGGGTGCTGGGTGCTCAGTCCTCAGGGTGCTCAGTACTCAGGGTGCTCGGTGCTCAGTGCTCAGTACTCAGGGTGCTCAGTACTCAGGGTGCTGGGTGCTCAGTGCTCGGGGTGCTGGGTGCTCAGTACTCAGGGTGCTGGGTGCTCAGTACTCGGGGTGCTGGGTGCTCAGTACTCAGGGTGCTGGGTGCTCAGTCCTCCGGGTGCTCAGGGCTCAGGGTGCTGCGTGCTCAGTACTCAGGGTGCTGGGTGCTCAGTACTCGGGGTGCTGGGTGCTCAGTGCTCAGGGTGATCGGTGCTCAGTGCTCAGGGTGCTGGGTGCTCAGTCCTCCGGGTGCTCAGTGCTCAGGGTGCTGGGTGCTCAGTACTCAGGGTGCTGGGTGCTCAGTACTCGTGGTGCTGGGTGCTCAGTGCTCAGGGTGCTGGGTGCTCAGTGCTCGGGTGCTGGGTGCTCAGTGCTCAGGGTGATCGGTGCTCAGTGCTCAGGGTGCTGGGTGCTCAGTCCTCTGGGTGCACAGTGCTCAGGGCGCTGGGTGCTCAGTACTCAGGGTGCTGGGTGGTCAGTACTCGGGGTGCTGGGTGCTCAGTGCTCAGGGTGCTGGGTGCTCAGTACTCTGGTTGTTGGGTGCTCAGTACTCAGCGTGCTGGGTGCTCCGTGCTCGGGGTGCTGGCTGCTCAGTGCTCAGGGTGCTCTGTGCTCAGTGCTCAGGGTGCTGGGTGCTCAGTACTCTGGGTGCTGGGTGCTTAGTGCTCGGGGTGCTCGGTGCTCAGTACTCAAGGTGCTGGGTGCTCAGTGCTCAGGGTGCTGGGTGCTCAGTCCTCGGGGTGCTCCGTGCTCAGGGTGCTGGGTGCTCAGTGCTCAGGGTCCTGGGTGCTCAGTGCTCGGGGTGCTGGGTGCTGAGTGCTCAGGGTGCTGGGTGCTCAGTGCTCGGGGTGCTCGGTGCTCAGTGCTCAGGGTCCCGGGTGCTCAGTACTCAGGGTGCTGGGTGCTTAGTACTCAGGGTGCTCAGTGCTCAGTACACAGGGTGCTGGGTGCTCAGTGCTCGGGGTGCTGGGTGCTCAGTACTCAGGGTGCTGGGTGCTCCGTGCTCGGGGTGCTGGCTGCTCAGTGCTCAGGGTGCTATTTGCTCAGTGCTCAGGGTGCTGGGTGCTCAGTACTCAGGGTGCTGGGTGCTTAGTGCTCGGGGTGCTCGGTGCTCAGTACTCAAGGTGCTGGGTGCTCAGTGCTCAGGGTGCTGGGTGCTAAGTCCTCGGGGTGCTCCGTGCTCAGGGTGCTGGGTGCTCAGTGCTCAGGGTGCTGGGTGCTCAGTGCTCGGGGTGCTGGGTGCTCAGTGCTCAGTACTCAGGGTGCTGGTTGCTCAATGCTCGGGGTGCTGGGTGCTCAGTACTCAGCATGCTGGGTGCTCAGTACTCAGGGTGCTGGGTGCTCAGTGCTCAGGGTGCTGGGTGCTCAGTGCTCAGGGTGCTGGGTGCTCAGTGATCGTGGTGCTGGGTGCTCAGTAATCAGGGTGCTCAGTGATCGGGGAGCTCGGTGCTCAGTGCTCAGGGTGCTGGGTGCTCAGTGCTCGGGGTCCTAGGTGCTCAGTGCTCAGGGTGATCGGTGCTCAGTACTCAGCGTGCTGGGTGCTCAGTGCTCAGAGTGTTGGGTGCTCAGTACTCAGGGTGCTGGGTGCTCAGTGCTCAGTGTTCAGAGTGCTCAGTGCTCAGGGTGCTCAGTGCTCAGGGTGCTGGGTGCTCAGGGTGCTGGGTGCTCAGTGCTCGGGGTGCTGGGTGCTCAGTGCTCAGTGCTCAGGGTGCTGGGTGCTCAGTGCTCAGTGCTCAGGGTGCTGGGTGTTCAGTACTCAGGGTGCTTGGTGCTCAGTGCTCAGGGTGCTGGGTGCTCAGTACTCAGGGTGCTGGGTGCTCAGTGCTCGGGGTGCTGGGTGCTCAGTGATCAGGGTGATCTGTGCTCAGTACTCAGGGTGCTGGGTGCTCAGTGCTCAGGGTGCTGGATGCTCAGTCCTCAGGGTGCTCAGTACTCAGGGTGCTCGGTGCTCAGTGCTCAGTACTCAGGGTGCTCAGTACTCAGGGTGCTGGGTGCTCAGTGCTCTGGGTGCTGGGTGCTCAGTACTCAGGGTGCTGGGTGCTCAGTACTCGGGGTGCTGGGTGCTCAGTACTCAGGGTGCTGGGTGCTCAGTCCTCCGGGTGCTCAGTGCTCAGGGTGCTGGGTGCTCAGTACTCAGGGTGCTGGGTGCTCAGTACTCGGGGTGCTGGGTGCTCAGTGCTCAGGGTGATCGGTGCTCAGTGCTCAGGGTGCTGGGTGCTCAGTCCTCCGGGTGCTCAGTGCTCAGGGTGCTGGGTGCTCAGTACTCAGGGTGCTGGGTGCTCAGTACTCGGGGTGCTGGGTGCTCAGTGCTCAGGGTGCTGGGTGCTCATTGCTCGGGGTGCTGGGTGCTCAGTGCTCAGGGTGATCGGTGCTCAGTGCTCAGGGTGCTGGGTGCTCAGTCCTCCGGGTGCTCAGTGCTCAGGGTGCTGGGTGCTCAGTACTCAGGGTGCTGGGTGCTCAGTACTCGGGGTGCTGGGTGCTCAGTCCTCGGGGTGCTCCGTGCTCAGGGTGCTGGGTGCTCAGTGCTCAGGGTGCTGGGTGCTCAGTACTAAGGGTGCTGGGTGCTCAGTACTCAGGGTGCTCGGTGCTCAGTACTCAGGGTGCTGGGTGCTCAGTGCTCAAGGTGCTGGGTACTCAGTACTCAGGGTGCTGGGTGCTCAGTACTCAGGGTGCTGGGTGCTCAGTGCTCAGGGAGCTGGGTGCTCAGTGCTCAGGCTGCTGGGTGCTCAGTACTCAGGGTGCTGGGTGCTCAGTGCTCATGGTGATCAGTGCTCAGTACTCAGGGTGCTGGGTGCTCAGTGCTCGGGGTGCTGGGTGCTCAGTACACGGGGTGCTGGGTGCTCTGTACTCAGGGTGCTGGGTGCTCAGTGCTCGGGGTCCTAGGTGCTCAGTGCTCAGGGTGATCGGTGCTCAGTACTCAGCGTGCTGGGTGCTCAGTGCTCAGAGTGTTGGGTGCTCAGTACTCAGGGTGCTGGGTGCTCAGTGCTCAGTGCTCAGGGTGCTCAGTCCTCAGGGTGCTGGGTGCTCAGGGTGCTGGGTGCTCAGTGCTCGGGGTGCTGGGTGCTCAGTGCTCAGGGTGCTGGGTGTTCAGTACTCAGGGTGCTAGGTGCTCAGTGCTCAGTGCTCAGGGTGCTGGGTGTTCAGTACTCAGTGCTCAGGGTGCTGGGTGTTCAGTACTCAGGGTGCTTGGTGCTCAGTGCTCAGGGTGCTGGGTGCTCAGTACTCAGGGTGCTGGGTGCTCAGTGCTCGGGGTGCTGGGTGCTCAGTGATCAGGGTGATCTGTGCTCAGTACTCAGGGTGCTGGGTGCTCAGTGCTCAGGGTGCTGGGTGCTCAGTCCTCAGGGTGCTCAGTACTCAGGGTGCTCGGTGCTCAGTGCTCAGTACTCAGGGTGCTCAGTACTCAGGGTGCTGGGTGCTCAGTGCTCGGGGTGCTGGGTGCTCAGTACTCAGGGTGCTGGGTGCTCAGTACTCGGGGTGCTGGGTGCTCAGTACTCAGGGTGCTGGGTGCTCAGTCCTCCGGGTGCTCAGTGCTCAGGGTGCTGCGTGCTCAGTACTCAGGGTGCTGGGTGCTCAGTACTCGGGGTGCTGGGTGCTCAGTGCTCAGGGTGATCGGTGCTCAGTGCTCAGGGTGCTGGGTGCTCAGTCCTCCGGGTGCTCAGTGCTCAGGGTGCTGGGTGCTCAGTACTCAGGGTGCTGGGTGCTCAGTACTCGGGGTGCTGGGTGCTCAGTGCTCAGGGTGCTGGGTGCTCAGTGCTCGGGTGCTGGGTGCTCAGTGCTCAGGGTGATCGGTGCTCAGTGCTCAGGGTGCTGGGTGCTCAGTCCTCTGGGTGCTCAGTGCTCAGGGTGCTGGGTGCTCAGTACTCAGGGTGCTGGGTGGTCAGTACTCGGGGTGCTGGGTGCTCAGTGCTCAGGGTGCTGGGTGCTCAGTGCTCAGTGCTCAGGGTGCTCAGTGCTCAGGGTGCTCAGTCCTCAGGGTGCTGGGTGCTCAGGGTGCTGGGTGCTCAGTGCTCGGGGTGCTGGGTGCTCAGTGCTCAGGGTGCTGGGTGTTCAGTACTCAGGGTGCTTGGTGCTCAGTGCTCAGTGCTCAGGGTGCTGGGTGTTCAGTAATCAGTGCTCAGGGTGCTGGGTGTTCAGTACTCAGGGTGCTTGGTGCTCAGTGCTCAGGGTGCTGGGTGCTCAGTACTCAGGGTGCTGGGTGCTCAGTGCTCGGGGTGCTGGGTGCTCAGTGATCAGGGTGATCTGTGCTCAGTACTCAGGGTGCTGGGTGCTCAGTGCTCAGGGTGCTGGGTGCTCAGTCCTCAGGGTGCTCAGTACTCAGGGTGCTCGGTGCTCAGTGCTCAGTACTCAGGGTGCTCAGTACTCAGGGTGCTGGGTGCTCAGTGCTCGGGGTGCTGGGTGCTCAGTACTCAGGGTGCTGGGTGCTCAGTACTCGGGGTGCTGGGTGCTCAGTACTCAGGGTGCTGGGTGCTCAGTCCTCCGGGTGCTCAGTGCTCAGGGTGCTGCGTGCTCAGTACTCAGGGTGCTGGGTGCTCAGTACTCGGGGTGCTGGGTGCTCAGTGCTCAGGGTGATCGGTGCTCAGTGCTCAGGGTGCTGGGTGCTCAGTCCTCCGGGTGCTCAGTGCTCAGGGTGCTGGGTGCTCAGTACTCAGGGTGCTGGGTGCTCAGTACTCGGGGTGCTGGGTGCTCAGTGCTCAGGGTGCTGGGTGCTCAGTGCTCGGGTGCTGGGTGCTCAGTGCTCAGGGTGATCGGTGCTCAGTGCTCAGGGTGCTGGGTGCTCAGTCCTCTGGGTGCTCAGTGCTCAGGGTGCTGGGTGCTCAGTACTCAGGGTGCTGGGTGGTCAGTACTCGGGGTGCTGGGTGCTCAGTGCTCAGGGTGCTGGGTGCTCAGTACTCTGGTTGTTGGGTGCTCAGTACTCAGCGTGCTGGGTGCTCCGTGCTCGGGGTGCTGGCTGCTCAGTGCTCAGGGTGCTCTGTGCTCAGTGCTCAGGGTGCTGGGTGCTCAGTACTCTGGGTGCTGGGTGCTTAGTGCTCGGGGTGCTCGGTGCTCAGTACTCAAGGTGCTGGGTGCTCAGTGCTCAGGGTGCTGGGTGCTCAGTCCTCGGGGTGCTCCGTGCTCAGGGTGCTGGGTGCTCAGTGCTCAGGGTCCTGGGTGCTCAGTGCTCGGGGTGCTGGGTGCTGAGTGCTCAGGGTGCTGGGTGCTCAGTGCTCGGGGTGCTCGGTGCTCAGTGCTCAGGGTCCCGGGTGCTCAGTACTCAGGGTGCTGGGTGCTGAGTACTCAGGGTGCTCAGTGCTCAGTACACAGGGTGCTGGGTGCTCAGTGCTCGGGGTGCTGGGTGCTCAGTACTCAGGGTGCTGGGTGCTCCGTGCTCGGGGTGCTGGCTGCTCAGTGCTCAGGGTGCTATGTGCTCAGTGCTCAGGGTGCTGGGTGCTCAGTACTCAGGGTGCTGGGTGCTAAGTCCTCGGGGTGCTCCGTGCTCAGGGTGCTGGGTGCTCAGTGCTCAGGGTGCTGGGTGCTCAGTGCTCGGGGTGCTGGGTGCTCAGTGCTCAGTACTCAGGGTGCTGGTTGCTCAATGCTCGGGGTGCTGTGTGCTCAGTACTCAGCATGCTGGGTGCTCAGTACTCAGGGTGCTGGGTGCTCAGTGCTCAGGGTGCTGGGTGCTCAGTGCTCAGGGTGCTGGGTGCTCAGTGATCGGGGTGCTGGGTGCTCAGTACTCAGGGTGCTCAGTGCTCGGGGAGCTCGGTGCTCAGTACTCAGGGTGCTGGGTGCTCAGTTCTCAGTGCTCGGGGTCCTGGGTGCTCCGTGCTCGGGGTGCTGGGTTCTCAGTGCTCTGGGTGCTTAGTGCTCAGTACTCAGGGTGCTGGGTGCTCAGTATTCATGGTGCTGCGTGCTCATTCTCAGGGTTCTAGGGGCTCAGTACTCAGGGTGCTGGGTGCTCAGTACTCAGGGTGCTCGGTTCTCAGTACTCAGGGTGCTGGGTGCTCATTCTCGGGGTGCTGGGTGCTCAGTGCTCGGGGTGCTGGGTGCTCAGTACTCAGGGTGCTGGGGGCTCAGTACTCAGGGTGCTGGGTGCTCAGTACTCAGGGTGATCTGTTCTCAGTACTCAGGTTGGTGGCTGCTCAGTGCTCGGGGTGCTGGGTGCTCAGTACTCGGGGTGCTCAGTGCTCAGTACTCAGGGTGCTGGGTGCTCAGTACTCAGGGTGCTGGGTGCTCAGTGCTCGATGTGCTCGGTGCTCAGTACTCGGGGTGCTGGGTGCTCAGTACTCAGGGTGCTGGGTGCTCAGTGCTCAGGGTGCTGGGTGCTCAGTGCTCGGGGTGCTGGGTGCTCAGTGCTGAGGGTGGTACTGGGTGCTCAGTACTCAGGGTGCTGGGTGCTCAGTGCTCAGGGTGCTGGGTGCTCAGTACTAAGGGTGCTGGGTGCTCAGTACTCAGGGTGCTCGGTGCTCAGTACTCAGGGTGCTGGGTGCTCAGTGCTCAGTGTGCTGGGTACTCAGTACTCAGGGTGCTGGGTGCTCAGTACTCAGGGTGCTGGGTGCTCAGTGCTCAGGGTGCTGGGTGCTCAGTGCTCAGGCTGCTGGGTGCTCAGTACTCAGGGTGCTGGGTGCTCAGTGCTCATGGTGATCGGTGCTCAGTACTCAGGGTGCTGGGTGCTCAGTGCTCGGGGTGCTGGGTGCTCAGTACACGGGGTGCTGGGTGCTCTGTACTCAGGGTGCTGGGTGCTCAGTGCTCGGGGTCCTAGGTGCTCAGTGCTCAGGGTGATCGGTGCTCAGTACTCAGCGTGCTGGGTGCTCAGTGCTCAGAGTGTTGGGTGCTCAGTACTCAGGGTGCTGGGTGCTCAGTGCTCAGTGCTCAGGGTGCTCGGTGCTCAGGGTGCTCAGTGCTCAGGGTGCTGGGTGCTCAGGGTGCTGGGTGCTCAGTGCTCGGGGTGCTGGGTGCTCAGTGCTCAGTGCTCAGGGTGCTGGGTGCTCAGTGCTCAGTGCTCAGGGTGCTGGGTGTTCAGTACTCAGGGTGCTTGGTGCTCAGTGCTCAGGGTGCTGGGTGCTCAGTACTCAGGGTGCTGGGTGCTCAGTGCTCGGGGTGCTGGGTGCTCAGTGATCAGGGTGATCTGTGCTCAGTACTCAGGGTGCTGGGTGCTCAGTGCTCAGGGTGCTGGATGCTCAGTCCTCAGGGTGCTCAGTACTCAGGGTGCTCGGTGCTCAGTGCTCAGTACTCAGGGTGCTCAGTACTCAGGGTGCTGGGTGCTCAGTGCTCTGGGTGCTGGGTGCTCAGTACTCAGGGTGCTGGGTGCTCAGTACTCGGGGTGCTGGGTGCTCAGTACTCAGGGTGCTGGGTGCTCAGTCCTCCGGGTGCTCAGTGCTCAGGGTGCTGGGTGCTCAGTACTCAGGGTGCTGGGTGCTCAGTACTCGGGGTGCTGGGTGCTCAGTGCTCAGGGTGATCGGTGCTCAGTGCTCAGGGTGCTGGGTGCTCAGTCCTCCGGGTGCTCAGTGCTCAGGGTGCTGGGTGCTCAGTACTCAGGGTGCTGGGTGCTCAGTACTCGGGGTGCTGGGTGCTCAGTGCTCAGGGTGCTGGGTGCTCATTGCTCGGGGTGCTGGGTGCTCAGTGCTCAGGGTGATCGGTGCTCAGTGCTCAGGGTGCTGGGTGCTCAGTCCTCCGGGTGCTCAGTGCTCAGGGTGCTGGGTGCTCAGTACTCAGGGTGCTGGGTGCTCATTACTCGGGGTGCTGGGTGCTCAGTGCTCAGGGTGCTGGGTGCTCCGTACTCTGGGTGTTGGGTGCTCAGTACTCAGCGTGCTGGGTGCTCCGTGCTCGGGGTGCTGGCTGCTCAGTGCTCAGGGTGCTCTGTGCTCAGTGCTCAGGGTGCTGGGTGCTCAGTACTCAGGGTGCTGGGTGCTTAGTGCTCGGGGTGCTCGGTGCTCAGTACTCAAGGTGCTGGGTGCTCAGTGCTCAGGGTGCTGGGTGCTCAGTCCTCGGGGTGCTCCGTGCTCAGGGTGCTGGGTGCTCAGTGCTCAGGGTCCTGGGTGCTCAGTGCTCGGGGTGCTGGGTGCTGAGTGCTCAGGGTGCTGGGTGCTCAGTGCTCGGGGTGCTCGGTGCTCAGTGCTCAGGGTCCCGGGTGCTCAGTACTCAGGGTGCTGGGTGCTCAGTGCTCAGGGAGCTGGGTGCTCAGTGCTCAGGCTGCTGGGTGCTCAGTACTCAGGGTGCTGGGTGCTCAGTGCTCATGGTGATCAGTGCTCAGTACTCAGGGTGCTGGGTGCTCAGTGCTCGGGGTGCTGGGTGCTCAGTACACGGGGTGCTGGGTGCTCTGTACTCAGGGTGCTGGGTGCTCAGTGCTCGGGGTCCTAGGTGCTCAGTGCTCAGGGTGATCGGTGCTCAGTACTCAGCGTGCTGGGTGCTCAGTGCTCAGAGTGTTGGGTGCTCAGTACTCAGGGTGCTGGGTGCTCAGTGCTCAGTGCTCAGGGTGCTCAGTGCTCAGGGTGCTCAGTCCTCAGGGTGCTGGGTGCTCAGGGTGCTGGGTGCTCAGTGCTCGGGGTGCTGGGTGCTCAGTGCTCAGGGTGCTGGGTGTTCAGTACTCAGGGTGCTTGGTGCTCAGTGCTCAGTGCTCAGGGTGCTGGGTGTTCAGTACTCAGTGCTCAGGGTGCTGGGTGTTCAGTACTCAGGGTGCTTGGTGCTCAGTGCTCAGGGTGCTGGGTGCTCAGTACTCAGGGTGCTGGGTGCTCAGTGCTCGGGGTGCTGGGTGCTCAGTGATCAGGGTGATCTGTGCTCAGTACTCAGGGTGCTGGGTGCTCAGTGCTCAGGGTGCTGGGTGCTCAGTCCTCAGGGTGCTCAGTACTCAGGGTGCTCGGTGCTCAGTGCTCAGTACTCAGGGTGCTCAGTACTCAGGGTGCTGGGTGCTCAGTGCTCGGGGTGCTGGGTGCTCAGTACTCAGGGTGCTGGGTGCTCAGTACTCGGGGTGCTGGGTGCTCAGTACTCAGGGTGCTGGGTGCTCAGTCCTCCGGGTGCTCAGTGCTCAGGGTGCTGCGTGCTCAGTACTCAGGGTGCTGGGTGCTCAGTACTCGGGGTGCTGGGTGCTCAGTGCTCAGGGTGATCGGTGCTCAGTGCTCAGGGTGCTGGGTGCTCAGTCCTCCGGGTGCTCAGTGCTCAGGGTGCTGGGTGCTCAGTACTCAGGGTGCTGGGTGCTCAGTACTCGGGGTGCTGGGTGCTCAGTGCTCAGGGTGCTGGGTGCTCAGTGCTCGGGTGCTGGGTGCTCAGTGCTCAGGGTGATCGGTGCTCAGTGCTCAGGGTGCTGGGTGCTCAGTCCTCTGGGTGCTCAGTGCTCAGGGTGCTGGGTGCTCAGTACTCAGGTTGCTGGGTGGTCAGTACTCGGGGTGCTGGGTGCTCAGTGCTCAGGGTGCTGGGTGCTCAGTACTCTGGTTGTTGGGTGCTCAGTACTCAGCGTGCTGGGTGCTCCGTGCTCGGGGTGCTGGCTGCTCAGTGCTCAGGGTGCTCTGTGCTCAGTGCTCAGGGTGCTGGGTGCTCAGTACTCTGGATGCTGGGTGCTTAGTGCTCGGGGTGCTCGGTGCTCAGTACTCAAGGTGCTGGGTGCTCAGTGCTCAGGGTGCTGGGTGCTCAGTCCTCGGGGTGCTCCGTGCTCAGGGTGCTGGGTGCTCAGTGCTCAGGGTCCTGGGTGCTCAGTTCTCGGGGTGCTGGGTGCTGAGTGCTCAGGGTGCTGGGTGCTCAGTGCTCGGGGTGCTCGGTGCTCAGTGCTCAGGGTCCCGGGTGCTCAGTACTCAGGGTGCTGGGTGCTTAGTACTCAGGGTGCTCAGTGCTCAGTACACAGGGTGCTGGGTGCTCAGTGCTCGGGGTGCTGGGTGCTCAGTACTCAGGGTGCTGGGTGCTCCGTGCTCGGGGTGCTGGCTGCTCAGTGCTCAGGGTGCTATGTGCTCAGTGCTCAGGGTGCTGGGTGCTCAGTACTCAGGGTGCTGGGTGCTTAGTGCTCGGGGTGCTCGGTGCTCAGTACTCAAGGTGCTGGGTGCTCAGTGCTCAGGGTGCTGGGTGCTAAGTCCTCGGGGTGCTCCGTGCTCAGGGTGCTGGGTGCTCAGTGCTCAGGGTGCTGGGTGCTCAGTGCTCGGGGTGCTGGGTGCTCAGTGCTCAGTACTCAGGGTGCTGGTTGCTCAATGCTCGGGGTGCTGGGTGCTCAGTACTCAGCATGCTGGGTGCTCAGTACTCAGGGTGCTGGGTGCTCAGTGCTCAGGGTGCTGGGTGCTCAGTGCTCAGGGTGCTGGGTGCTCAGTGATCGGGGTGCTGGGTGCTCAGTACTCAGGGTGCTCAGTGCTCGGGGAGCTCGGTGCTCAGTACTCAGGGTGCTGGGTGCTCAGTTCTCAGTGCTCGGGGTCCTGGGTGCTCCGTGCTCGGGGTGCTGTGTTCTCAGTGCTCTGGGTGCTTAGTGCTCAGTACTCAGGGTGCTGGGTGCTCAGTATTCATGGTGCTGCGTGCTCATTCTCAGGGTTCTAGGGGCTCAGAACTCAGGGTGCTGGGTGCTCAGTACTCAGGGTGCTCGGTTCTCAGTACTCAGGGTGCTGGGTGCTCATTCTCGGGGTGCTGGGTGCTCAGTGCTCGGGGTGCTGGGTGCTCAGTACTCAGGGTGCTGGGGGCTCAGTACTCAGGGTGCTGGGTGCTCAGTGCTCAGTGCTCAGGGTGCTCAGTGCTCAGGGTGCTCAGTGCTCAGGGTGCTGGGTGCTCAGGGTGCTGGGTGCTCAGTGCTCGGGGTGCTGGGTGCTCAGTGCTCAGTGCTCAGGGTGCTGGGTGCTCAGTGCTCAGTGCTCAGGGTGCTGGGTGTTCAGTACTCAGGGTGCTTGGTGCTCAGTGCTCAGGGTGCTGGGTGCTCAGTACTCAGGGTGCTGGGTGCTCAGTGCTCGGGGTGCTGGGTGCTCAGTGATCAGGGTGATCTGTGCTCAGTACTCAGGGTGCTGGGTGCTCAGTGCTCAGGGTGCTGGATGCTCAGTCCTCAGGGTGCTCAGTACTCAGGGTGCTCGGTGCTCAGTGCTCAGTACTCAGGGTGCTCAGTACTCAGGGTGCTGGGTGCTCAGTGCTCTGGGTGCTGGGAGCTCAGTACTCAGGGTGCTGGGTGCTCAGTACTCGGGGTGCTGGGTGCTCAGTACTCAGGGTGCTGGGTGCTCAGTCCTCCGGGTGCTCAGTGCTCAGGGTGCTGGGTGCTCAGTACTCAGGGTGCTGGGTGCTCAGTACTCGGGGTGCTGGGTGCTCAGTGCTCAGGGTGATCGGTGCTCAGTGCTCAGGGTGCTGGGTGCTCAGTCCTCCGGGTGCTCAGTGCTCAGGGTGCTGGGTGCTCAGTACTCAGGGTGCTGGGTGCTCAGTACTCGGGGTGCTGAGTGCTCAGTGCTCAGGGTGCTGGGTGCTCATTGCTCGGGGTGCTGGGTGCTCAGTGCTCAGGGTGATCGGTGCTCAGTGCTCAGGGTGCTGGGTGCTCAGTCCTCCGGGTGCTCAGTGCTCAGGGTGCTGGGTGCTCAGTACTCAGGGTGCTGGGTGCTCAGTACTCGGGGTGCTGGGTGCTCAGTGCTCAGGGTGCTGGGTGCTCCGTACTCTGGGTGTTGGGTGCTCAGTACTCAGCGTGCTGGGTGCTCCGTGCTCGGGGTGCTGGCTGCTCAGTGCTCAGGGTGCTCTGTGCTCAGTGCTCAGGGTGCTGGGTGCTCAGTACTCTGGGTGCTGGGTGCTTAGTGCTCGGGGTGCTCGGTGCTCAGTACTCAAGGTGCTGGGTGCTCAGTGCTCAGGGTGCTGGGTGCTCAGTCCTCGGGGTGCTCCGTGCTCAGGGTGCTGGGTGCTCAGTGCTCAGGGTCCTGGGTGCTCAGTGCTCGGGGTGCTGGGTGCTGAGTGCTCAGGGTGCTGGGTGCTCAGTGCTTGGGGTGCTCGGTGCTCAGTGCTCAGGGTCCCGGGTGCTCAGTACTCAGGGTGCTGGGTGCTTAGTACTCAGGGTGCTCAGTGCTCAGTACACAGGGTGCTGGGTGCTCAGTGCTCGGGGTGCTGGGTGCTCAGTACTCAGGGTGCTGGGTGCTCCGTGCTCGGGGTGCTGGCTGCTCAGTGCTCAGGGTGCTATGTGCTCAGTGCTCAGGGTGCTGGGTGCTCAGTACTCAGGGTGCTGGGTGCTTAGTGCTCGGGGTGCTCGGTGCTCAGTACTCAAGGTGCTGGGTGCTCAGTGCTCAGGGTGCTGGGTGCTAAGTCCTTGGGGTGCTCCGTGCTCAGGGTGCTGGGTGCTCAGTGCTCAGGGTGCTGGGTGCTCAGTGCTCGGGGTGCTGGGTGCTCAGTGCTCAGTACTCAGGGTGCTGGTTGCTCAATGCTCGGGGTGCTGGGTGCTCAGTACTCAGCATGCTGGGTGCTCAGTACTCAGGGTGCTGGGTGCTCAGTGCTCAGGGTGCTGGGTGCTCAGTGCTCAGGGTGCTGGGTGCTCAGTGATCGGGGTGCTGGGTGCTCAGTACTCAGGGTGCTCAGTGCTCAGGGAGCTCGGTGCTCAGTACTCAGGGTGCTGGGTGCTCAGTTCTCAGTGCTCGGGGTCCTGGGTGCTCCGTGCTCGGGGTGCTGGGTTCTCAGTGCTCTGGGTGCTTAGTGCTCAGTACTCAGGGTGCTGGGTGCTCAGTATTCATGGTGCGGCGTGCTCATTCTCAGGGTTCTAGGGGCTCAGTACTCAGGGTGCTGGGTGCTCAGTACTCAGGGTGCTGGGTGCTCAGTACTCGGGGTGCTGGGTGCTCAGTGCTCGGGGTGCTGGGTGCTCAGTACTCAGGGTGCTGGGGGCTCAGTACTCAGGGTGCTGGGTGCTCAGTACTCAGGGTGATCTGTTCTCAGTACTCAGGTTGGTGGCTGCTCAGTGCTCGGGGTGCTGGGTGCTCAGTACTCGGGGTGCTCAGTGCTCAGTACTCAGGGTGCTGGGTGCTCAGTACTCAGGGTGCTGGGTGCTCAGTGCTCGAGGGGCTCGGTGCTCAGTACTCGGGGTGCTGGGTGCTCAGTACTCAGGGTGCTGGGTGCTCAGTGCTCAGGGTGCTGGGTGCTCAGTGCTCGGGGTGCTGGGTGCTCAGTGCTGAGGGTGGTACTGGGTGCTCAGTACTCAGGGTGCTGGGTGCTCAGTGCTCAGGGTGCTGGGTGCTCAGTACTAAGGGTGCTGGGTGCTCAGTACTCAGGGTGCTCGGTGCTCAGTACTCAGGGTGCTGGGTGCTCAGTGCTCAGTGTGCTGGGTACTCAGTACTCAGGGTGCTGGGTGCTCAGTACTCAGGGTGCTGGGTGCTCAGTGCTCAGGGTGCTGGGTGCTCAGTGCTCAGGCTGCTGGGTGCTCAGTACTCAGGGTGCTGGGTGCTCAGTGCTCATGGTGATCGGTGCTCAGTACTCAGGGTGCTGGGTGCTCAGTGCTCGGGGTGCTGGGTGCTCAGTACACGGGGTGCTGGGTGCTCTGTACTCAGGGTGCTGGGTGCTCAGTGCTCGGGGTCCTAGGTGCTCAGTGCTCAGGGTGATCGGTGCTCAGTACTCAGCGTGCTGGGTGCTCAGTGCTCAGAGTGTTGGGTGCTCAGTACTCAGGGTGCTGGGTGCTCAGTGCTCAGTGCTCAGGGTGCTCAGTGCTCAGGGTGCTCAGTGCTCAGGGTGCTTGGTGCTCAGGGTGCTGGGTGCTCAGTGCTCGGGGTGCTGGGTGCTCAGTGCTCAGTGCTCAGGGTGCTGGGTGCTCAGTGCTCAGTGCTCAGGGTGCTGGGTGTTCAGTACTCAGGGTGCTTGGTGCTCAGTGCTCAGGGTGCTGGGTGCTCAGTACTCAGGGTGCTGGGTGCTCAGTGCTCGGGGTGCTGGGTGCTCAGTGATCAGGGTGATCTGTGCTCAGTACTCAGGGTGCTGGGTGCTCAGTGCTCAGGGTGCTGGATGCTCAGTCCTCAGGGTGCTCAGTACTCAGGGTGCTCGGTGCTCAGTGCTCAGTACTCAGGGTGCTCAGTACTCAGGGTGCTGGGTGCTCAGTGCTCTGGGTGCTGGGTGCTCAGTACTCAGGGTGCTGGGTGCTCAGTACTCGGGGTGCTGGGTGCTCAGTACTCAGGGTGCTGGGTGCTCAGTCCTCCGGGTGCTCAGTGCTCAGGGTGCTGGGTGCTCAGTACTCAGGGTGCTGGGTGCTCAGTACTCGGGGTGCTGGGTGCTCAGTGCTCAGGGTGATCGGTGCTCAGTGCTCAGGGTGCTGGGTGCTCAGTCCTCCGGGTGCTCAGTGCTCAGGGTGCTGGGTGCTCAGTACTCAGGGTGCTGGGTGCTCAGTACTCGGGGTGCTGGGTGCTCAGTGCTCAGGGTGCTGGGTGCTCATTGCTCGGGGTGCTGGGTGCTCAGTGCTCAGGGTGATCGGTGCTCAGTGCTCAGGGTGCTGGGTGCTCAGTCCTCCGGGTGCTCAGTGCTCAGGGTGCTGGGTGCTCAGTACTCAGGGTGCTGGGTGCTCAGTACTCGGGGTGCTGGGTGCTCAGTGCTCAGGGTGCTGGGTGCTCCGTACTCTGGGTGTTGGGTGCTCAGTACTCAGCGTGCTGGGTGCTCCGTGCTCGGGGTGCTGGCTGCTCAGTGCTCAGGGTGCTCTGTGCTCAGTGCTCAGGGTGCTGGGTGCTCAGTACTCAGGGTGCTGGGTGCTTAGTGCTCGGGGTGCTCGGTGCTCAGTACTCAAGGTTCTGGGTGCTCAGTGCTCAGGGTGCTGGGTGCTCAGTCCTCGGGGTGCTCCGTGCTCAGGGTGCTGGGTGCTCAGTGCTCAGGGTCCTGGGTGCTCAGTGCTCGGGGTGCTGGGTGCTGAGTGCTCAGGGTGCTGGGTGCTCAGTGCTCGGGGTGCTCGGTGCTCAGTGCTCAGGGTCCCGGGTGCTCAGTACTCAGGGTGCTGGGTGCTCAGTGCTCAGGGAGCTGGGTGCTCAGTGCTCAGGCTGCTGGGTGCTCAGTACTCAGGGTGCTGGGTGCTCAGTGCTCATGGTGATCAGTGCTCAGTACTCAGGGTGCTGGGTGCTCAGTGCTCGGGGTGCTGGGTGCTCAGTACACGGGGTGCTGGGTGCTCTGTACTCAGGGTGCTGGGTGCTCAGTGCTCGGGGTCCTAGGTGCTCAGTGCTCAGGGTGATCGGTGCTCAGTACTCAGCGTGCTGGGTGCTCAGTGCTCAGAGTGTTGGGTGCTCAGTACTCAGGGTGCTGGGTGCTCAGTGCTCAGTGCTCAGGGTGCTCAGTGCTCAGGGTGCTCAGTCCTCAGGGTGCTGGGTGCTCAGGGTGCTGGGTGCTCAGTGCTCGGGGTGCTGGGTGCTCAGTGCTCAGGGTGCTGGGTGTTCAGTACTCAGGGTGCTTGGTGCTCAGTGCTCAGTGCTCAGGGTGCTGGGTGTTCAGTACTCAGTGCTCAGGGTGCTGGGTGTTCAGTACTCAGGGTGCTTGGTGCTCAGTGCTCAGGGTGCTGGGTGCTCAGTACTCAGGGTGCTGGGTGCTCAGTGCTCGGGGTGCTGGGTGCTCAGTGATCAGGGTGATCTGTGCTCAGTACTCAGGGTGCTGGGTGCTCAGTGCTCAGGGTGCTGGGTGCTCAGTCCTCAGGGTGCTCAGTACTCAGGGTGCTCGGTGCTCAGTGCTCAGTACTCAGGGTGCTCAGTACTCAGGGTGCTGGGTGCTCAGTGCTCGGGGTGCTGGGTGCTCAGTACTCAGGGTGCTGGGTGCTCAGTACTCGGGGTGCTCAGTGCTCAGGGTGCTGCGTGCTCAGTACTCAGGGTGCTGGGTGCTCAGTACTCGGGGTGCTGGGTGCTCAGTGCTCAGGGTGATCGGTGCTCAGTGCTCAGGGTGCTGGGTGCTCAGTCCTCCCGGTGCTCAGTGCTCAGGGTGCTGGGTGCTCAGTACTCAGGGTGCTGGGTGCTCAGTACTCGGGGTGCTGGGTACTCAGTGCTCAGGGTGCTGGGTGCTCAGTGCTCGGGTGCTGGGTGCTCAGTGCTCAGGGTGATCGGTGCTCAGTGCTCAGGGTGCTGGGTGCTCAGTCCTCTGGGTGCTCAGTGCTCAGGGTGCTGGGTGCTCAGTACTCAGGGTGCTGGGTGGTCAGTACTCGGGGTGCTGGGTGCTCAGTGCTCAGGGTGCTGGGTGCTCAGTACTCTGGTTGTTGGGTGCTCAGTACTCAGCGTGCTGGGTGCTCCGTGCTCGGGGTGCTGGCTGCTCAGTGCTCAGGGTGCTCTGTGCTCAGTGCTCAGGGTGCTTCGTGCTCAGTACTCTGGGTGCTGGGTGCTTAGTGCTCGGGGTGCTCGGTGCTCAGTACTCAAGGTGCTGGGTGCTCAGTGCTCAGGGTGCTGGGTGCTCAGTCCTCGGGGTGCTCCGTGCTCAGGGTGCTGGGTGCTCAGTGCTCAGGGTCCTGGGTGCTCAGTGCTCGGGGTGCTGGGTGCTGAGTGCTCAGGGTGCTGGGTGCTCAGTGCTCGGGGTGCTCGGTGCTCAGTGCTCAGGGTCCCGGGTGCTCAGTACTCAGGGTGCTGGGTGCTTAGTACTCAGGGTGCTCAGTGCTCAGTACACAGGGTGCTGGGTGCTCAGTGCTCGGGGTGCTGGGTGCTCAGTACTCAGGGTGCTGGGTGCTCCGTGCTCGGGGTGCTGGCTGCTCAGTGCTCAGGGTGCTATGTGCTCAGTGCTCAGGGTGCTGGGTGCTCAGTACTCAGGGTGCTGGGTGCTTAGTGCTCGGGGTGCTCGGTGCTCAGTACTCAAGGTGCTGGGTGCTCAGTGCTCAGGGTGCTGGGTGCTAAGTCCTCGGGGTGCTCCGTGCTCAGGGTGCTGGGTGCTCAGTGCTCAGGGTGCTGGGTGCTCAGTGCTCGGGGTGCTGGGTGCTCAGTGCTCAGTACTCAGGGTGCTGGTTGCTCAATGCTCGGGGTGCTGGGTGCTCAGTACTCAGCATGCTGGGTGCTCAGTACTCAGGGTGCTGGGTGCTCAGTGCTCAGGGTGCTGGGTGCTCAGTGCTCAGGGTGCTGGGTGCTCAGTGATCGGGGTGCTGGGTGCTCAGTACTCAGGGTGCTCAGTGCTCAGTACTCAGGGTGCTGGGTGCTCAGTTCTCAGTGCTCGGGGTCCTGGGTGCTCCGTGCTCGGGGTGCTGGGTTCTCAGTGCTCTGGGTGCTTAGTGCTCAGTACTCAGGGTGCTGGGTGCTCAGTATTCATGGTGCTGCGTGCTCATTCTCAGGGTTCTAGGGGCTCAGTACTCAGGGTGCTGGGTGCTCAGTACTCAGGGTGCTCGGTTCTCAGTACTCAGGGTGCTGGGTGCTCATTCTCGGGGTGCTGGGTGCTCAGTGCTCGGGGTGCTGGGTGCTCAGTACTCAGGGTGCTGGGGGCTCAGTACTCAGGGTGCTGGGTGCTCAGTACTCAGGGTGATCTGTTCTCAGTACTCAGGTTGGTGGCTGCTCAGTGCTCGGGGTGCTGGGTGCTCAGTACTCGGGGTGCTCAGTGCTCAGTACTCAGGGTGCTGGGTGCTCAGTACTCAGGGTGCTGGGTGCTCAGTGCTCGAGGTGCTCGGTGCTCAGTACTCGGGGTGCTGGGTGCTCAGTACTCAGGGTGCTGGGTGCTCAGTGCTCAGGGTGCTGGGTGCTCAGTGCTCGGGGTGCTGGGTGCTCAGTGCTGAGGGTGGTACTGGGTGCTCAGTACTCAGGGTGCTGGGTGCTCAGTGCTCAGGGTGCTGGGTGCTCAGTACTAAGGGTGCTGGGTGCTCAGTACTCAGGGTGCTCGGTGCTCAGTACTCAGGGTGCTGGGTGCTCAGTGCTCAGTGTGCTGGGTACTCAGTACTCAGGGTGCTGGGTGCTCAGTACTCAGGGTGCTGGGTGCTCAGTGCTCAGGGTGCTGGGTGCTCAGTGCTCAGGCTGCTGGGTGCTCAGTACTCAGGGTGCTGGGTGCTCAGTGCTCATGGTGATCGGTGCTCAGTACTCAGGGTGCTGGGTGCTCAGTGCTCGGGGTGCTGGGTGCTCAGTACACGGGGTGCTGGGTGCTCTGTACTCAGGGTGCTGGGTGCTCAGTGCTCGGGGTCCTAGGTGCTCAGTGCTCAGGGTGATCGGTGCTCAGTACTCAGCGTGCTGGGTGCTCAGTGCTCAGAGTGTTGGGTGCTCAGTACTCAGGGTGCTGGGTGCTCAGTGCTCAGTGCTCAGGGTGCTCAGTGCTCAGGGTGCTCAGTGCTCAGGGTGCTGGGTGCTCAGGGTGCTGGGTGCTCAGTGCTCGGGGTGCTGGGTGCTCAGTGCTCAGTGCTCAGGGTGCTGGGTGCTCAGTGCTCAGTGCTCAGGGTGCTGGGTGTTCAGTACTCAGGGTGCTTGGTGCTCAGTGCTCAGGGTGCTGGGTGCTCAGTACTCAGGGTGCTGGGTGCTCAGTGCTCGGGGTGCTGGGTGCTCAGTGATCAGGGTGATCTGTGCTCAGTACTCAGGGTGCTGGGTGCTCAGTGCTCAGGGTGCTGGATGCTCAGTCCTCAGGGTGCTCAGTACTCAGGGTGCTCGGTGCTCAGTGCTCAGTACTCAGGGTGCTCAGTACTCAGGGTGCTGGGTGCTCAGTGCTCTGGGTGCTGGGTGCTCAGTACTCAGGGTGCTGGGTGCTCAGTACTCGGGGTGCTGGGTGCTCAGTACTCAGGGTGCTGGGTGCTCAGTCCTCCGGGTGCTCAGTGCTCAGGGTGCTGGGTGCTCAGTACTCAGGGTGCTGGGTGCTCAGTACTCGGGGTGCTGGGTGCTCAGTGCTCAGGGTGATCGGTGCTCAGTGCTCAGGGTGCTGGGTGCTCAGTCCTCCGGGTGCTCAGTGCTCAGGCTGCTGGGTGCTCAGTACTCAGGGTGCTGGGTGCTCAGTACTCGGGGTGCTGGGTGCTCAGTGCTCAGGGTGCTGGGTGCTCATTGCTCGGGGTGCTGGGTGGTCAGTGCTCAGGGTGATCGGTGCTCAGTGCTCAGGGTGCTGGGTGCTCAGTCCTCCGGGTGCTCAGTGCTCAGGGTGCTGGGTGCTCAGTACTCAGGGTGCTGGGTGCTCATTACTCGGGGTGCTGGGTGCTCAGTGCTCAGGGTGCTGGGTGCTCCGTACTCTGGGTGTTGGGTGCTCAGTACTCAGCGTGCTGGGTGCTCCGTGCTCGGGGTGCTGGCTGCTCAGTGCTCAGGGTGCTCTGTGCTCAGTGCTCAGGGTGCTGGGTGCTCAGTACTCAGGGTGCTGGGTGCTTAGTGCTCGGGGTGCTCGGTGCTCAGTACTCAAGGTGCTGGGTGCTCAGTGCTCAGGGTGCTGGGTGCTCAGTCCTCGGGGTGCTCCGTGCTCAGGGTGCTGTGTGCTCAGTGCTCAGGGTCCTGGGTGCTCAGTGCTCGGGGTGCTGGGTGCTGAGTGCTCAGGGTGCTGGGTGCTCAGTGCTCGGGGTGCTCGGTGCTCAGTGCTCAGGGTCCCGGGTGCTCAGTACTCAGGGTGCTGGGTGCTTAGTACTCAGGGTGCTCAGTGCTCAGTACACAGGGTGCTGGGTGCTCAGTGCTCGGGGTGCTGGGTGCTCAGTACTCAGCGTGCTGGGTGCTCAGTACTCAGGGTGCTGGGTGCTCAGTGCTCAGGGTGCTGGGTGCTCAGTGCTCGGGGTGCTGGGTGCTCAGTACTAGGGGTGCTCAGTGCTCAGTACTCAGGGTGCTGGGTGCTCAGTACTCAGGGTGCTGGGTGCTCAGTGCTCGAGGTGCTCGGTGCTCAGTACTCGGGGTGCTGGGTGCTCAGTACTCGGGGTGCTGGGTGCTCAGTGCTCAGGGTGCTGGGTGCTCAGTGCTCGGGGTGCTGGGTGCTCAGTGCTGAGGGTGGTGCTGGGTGCTCAGTACTCAGGGTGCTGGGGGCTCAGTACTCAGGGTGCTGGGTGCTCAGTACTCAGGGTGATCTGTTCTCAGTACTCAGGTTGGTGGCTGCTCAGTGCTCGGGGTGCTGGGTGCTCAGTACTCGGGGTGCTCAGTGCTCAGGGTGCTGGGTGCTCAGTACTCAGGGTGCTGGGTGCTCAGTACTCGGGGTGCTGGGTGCTCAGTGCTCAGGGTGATCGGTGCTCAGTGCTCAGGGTGCTGGGTGCTCAGTCCTCCGGGTGCTCAGTGCTCACGGTGCTGGGTGCTCAGTACTCAGGGTGCTGGGTGCTCAGTACTCGGGGTGCTGGGTGCTCAGTGCTCAGGGTGCTGGGTGCTCATTGCTCGGGGTGCTGGGTGGTCAGTGCTCAGGGTGATCGGTGCTCAGTGCTCAGGGTGCTGGGTGCTCAGTCCTCCGGGTGCTCAGTGCTCAGGGTGCTGGGTGCTCAGTACTCAGGGTGCTGGGTGCTCAGTACTCGGGGTGCTGGGTGCTCAGTGCTCAGGGTGCTGGGTGCTCCGTACTCTGGGTGTTGGGTGCTCAGTACTCAGCGTGCTGGGTGCTCCGTGCTCGGGGTGCTGGCTGCTCAGTGCTCAGGGTGCTCTGTGCTCAGTGCTCAGGGTGCTGGGTGCTCAGTACTCAGGGTGCTGGGTGCTTAGTGCTCGGGGTGCTCGGTGCTCAGTACTCAAGGTGCTGGGTGCTCAGTGCTCAGGGTGCTGGGTGCTCAGTCCTCGGGGTGCTCCGTGCTCAGGGTGCTGGGTGCTCAGTGCTCAGGGTCCTGGGTGCTCAGTGCTCGGGGTGCTGGGTGCTGAGTGCTCAGGGTGCTGGGTGCTCAGTGCTCAGGGTGCTCGGTGCTCAGTGCTCAGGGTCCCGGGTGCTCAGTACTCAGGGTGCTGGGTGCTTAGTACTCAGGGTGCTCAGTGCTCAGTACACAGGGTGCTGGGTGCTCAGTGCTCGGGGTGCTGGGTGCTCAGTACTCAGCGTGCTGGGTGCTCAGTACTCAGGGTGCTGGGTGCTCAGTGCTCAGGGTGCTGGGTGCTCAGTGCTCAGGGTGCTGGGTGCTCCGTGCTCGGGGTGCTGGGTTCTCAGTGCTCTGGGTGCTTAGTGTTCAGTACTCAGGGTGCTGGGTGCTCAGTACTCATGGTGCTGGGTGCTCATTCTCAGGGTGCTAGGGGCTCAGTACACAAGGTGCTGGGTGCTCAGTACTCAGGGTGCTCGGTTCTCAGTACTCAGGGTGCTGGGTGCTCATTCTCGGGGTGGTGGGTGCTCAGTGCTCGGGGTGCTGGGTGCTCAGTACTCAGGGTGCTGGGTGCTCAGTACTCAGGGTGCTGGGTGCTCAGTACTCAGGGTGATCTGTTCTCAGTACTCAGGTTGCTGGGTGCTCAGTGCTCGGGGTGCTGGGTGCTCAGTACTAGGGGTGCTCAGTGCTCAGTACTCAGGGTGCTGGGTGCTCAGTACTCAGGGTGCTGGGTGCTCAGTGCTCGAGGTGCTCGGTGCTCAGTACTCGGGGTGCTGGGTGCTCAGTACTCGGGGTGCTGGGTGCTCAGTGCTCAGGGTGCTGGGTGCTCAGTGCTCGGGGTGCTGGGTGCTCAGTGCTGAGGGTGGTGCTGGGTGCTCAGTACTCAGGGTGCTTGGGGCTCAGTACTCAGGGTGCTGGGTGCTCAGTACTCAGGGTGATCTGTTCTCAGTACTCAGGTTGGTGGCTGCTCAGTGCTCGGGGTGCTGGGTGCTCAGTACTCGGGGTGCTCAGTGCTCAGTACTCAGGGTGCTTTGTGCTCAGTGCTCAGGGTGCTGGGTGCTCAGTGCTCAGGGTGCTCGGTTCTTAGTACTCATGGTGCTCGGTGCTCGGGGTGCTGGGTGCTCAGTGCTCGGTGTGCTGGGTGCTCAGTGCTTGGGGTGTTGGGTGCTCAGTGCTCAGGGTGCTGGGTGCTCAGTGCTCGGGGTGCTGGGTGCTCAGTACTCGGAGTGCTCGGTGTTCAGTACTCAGGGTGCTGGGTGCTCAGTGCTCAGGTGCTGGGTGCTAAGTACTCAGGTTGCTGGGTGCTCAGTACTCAGGTTGCACAGTACTCAGGGTGCTGGGTGCTCAGTGCTCAGGGTGCTGGGTGCTCAGTGCTCGGGGTGCTGGGTGCTCGGTGCTCAGGTTGCTGGGTGCTCAGTACTCGGGGTGCTGGGTGCTCAGTACTCAGGGTGCTGTGTGCTCATTGCTCGGGGTGCTGGGTGCTCAGTGCTCCGGGTGCTGGGTGCTCAGTGCTCGGGGTGCTGGGTGCTCAGTGCTCAGGGTGCTGGGTGCTCAGTGCTCGGGGTGCTCGGTGCTCAGTACTCAGGGTTCTGTGTGCTCAGTGCTCCGGGTGCTGGGTGCTCAGTGCTCAGGGTACTGGGTGCTCAGTACTCAGGGTGCTCGGTGCTTAGTACTCAGGGTGCTGGGTGCTCAGTACTCAGGGTGCTCATTGCTCAGGGTGCTGGGTTCTCAGTACTCAGGGTGCTGGGTGCTCAGTACTCAGGGTGCTCAGTGCTCAGTACTCAGGGTGCTCAGTGCTCAGTACTCAGGGTGCTCAGTGCTCAGGGTGCTGGGTGCTCAGTTCTCGGGGTGCTGGGTGCTCAGTGCTCACGGTGCTGTGTGCTCAGTACTCAGGGTGCTGGGTGCTCAGTGATCGGGGTGCTCGGTGCTCAGTGCTCAGGCTGCTGGGTGCTCAGTACTCAGGGTGCTCATTGCTCAGGGTGCTGGGTTCTCAGTACTCAGGGTGCTGGGTGCTCAGTACTCAGGGTGCTCAGTGCTCAGTACTCAGGGTGCTCAGTGCTCAGTACTCAGGGTGCTCAGTGCTCAGGGTGCTGGGTGCTCAGTGCTCGGGTTGCTGGGTGCTCAGTGCTCACGGTGCTGTGTGCTCAGTACTCAGGGTGCTCAGTACTCAGGGTGCTGGGTGCTCAGTGCTCAGGGTGCTGGCTGCTCAGTGATCAGGGTGCTGGGTGCTCAGTGCTCAGGGTGCTCGGTGCTCAGTGCTCAGGTTGCTGGGTGCTCAATACTCAGGGTGCTGGGTGCTCAGTACTCAGGGTGCTCCGTGCTCAGTACTCAGGGTGCTCAGTGCTCAGGGTGCTGGGTGCTCAGTGCTCGGGGTGCTGGGTACTCAGTCCTCAGGGTGCTGGGTGCTCAGTGCTCAGGGTGCTCGGTGCTCAGTGCTCAGGGTGCTGGGTGCTCAGTACTCAGGGTGCTGGGTGCTCAGTGCACGGGGTGCTAGGGGCTCAGTACTCAGGGTGCTTTGTGCTCAGTGCTCAGGGTGCTGGGTGCTCAGTGCTCAGGGTGCTCGGTTCTTAGTACTCATGGTGCTCGGTGCTCGGGGTGCTGGGTGCTCAGTGCTCGGTGTGCTGGGTGCTCAGTGCTTGGGGTGTTGGGTGCTCAGTGCTCAGGGTGCTGGGTGCTCAGTGCTCGGGGTGCTGGGTGCTCAGTACTCGGAGTGCTCGGTGCTCAGTACTCAGGGTGCTGGGTGCTCAGTGCTCAGGTGCTGGGTGCTAAGTACTCAGGTTGCTGGGTGCTCAGTACTCAGGTTGCACAGTACTCAGGGTGCTGGGTGCTCAGTGCTCAGGGTGCTGGGTGCTCAGTACTCAGGGTGCTCAGTAATCATCATGCTGGGTGCTCAGTACTCAGGGTGCTGGGTGCTCAGTACTCAGGGTGCTGGGTGCTCAGTCCTCAGGGTGCTAAGTGCTCAGGGTGCTGGGTGCTCAGTGCTCGGGGAGCTCGGTGCTCAGTACTCAGGGTGCTGAGAGCTCAGTACTCAGGATGCTGGGTGCTCAGTACTCAGGGTGCTGGGTGCTCAGTGCTCGGGGTTTTGGGTGCTCAGTGCTCAGGGTGCTCAGTGCTCAGTACTCAGGGTGCTGGGTGCTCAGTACTCAGGGTGCTGGGTGCCCAGTGCTCGGGGTGCTGGGTGCTCAGTACTCAGGGTGCTGTTTGCTCAGTGCTCGGGGTGCTCGGTGCTCAGTACTCAAGGTGCTGGGTGCTCAGTGCTCACGGTGCTGGGTGCTCAGAACTCAGGGTGCTCAGTACTCAGGGTGCTGAGTGCTCAGTACTCAGGGTGCTGGGTGCTCAGTACTCAGGGTGCTGGGTGCTCAGTACTCAGGGTGCTGGGTGCTCAGTGGTCGGGGTGCTGGGTGCTCATTAATCAGGGTGCTGGGTGCTCAGTACTCAGTGTGCTCAGTGCTTGGGGTGCTGGGTGCTCAGTGCTCGGGATGCTGGGTGCTCAGTGCTCGGGGTGCTGGGTGCTCAGTGCTCGGGGTGCTCGGTGCTCAGTGCTCGGGGTGCTGGGTACTCAGTACTCGGGGTGCTCAGTGCTCAGTACTCAGGGTGCTGGGTGCTCAGTGCTAAGGATGCTGGGTGCTCAGTGCTCGGGGTGCTGGGTGCTCGGTGCTCAGGTTGCTGGGTGCTCAGTACTCGGGGTGCTGGGTGCTCAGTACTCAGGGTGCTGGGTGCTCATTGCACGGGGTGCTGGGTGCTCAGTGCTCCGGGTGCTGGGTGCTCAGTGCTCGGGGTGCTGGGTGCTCAGTGCTCAGGGTGCTGGGTGCTCAGTGCTCGGGGTGCTCGGTGCTCAGTACTCAGGGTTCTGTGTGCTCAGTGCTCCGGGTGCTGGGTGCTCAGTGCTCAGGGTACTGGGTGCTCAGTACTCAGGGTGCTCGGTGCTTAGTACTCAGGGTGCTGGTTGCTCAGTACTCAGGGTGCTCATTGCTCAGGGTGCTGGGTTCTCAGTACTCAGGGTGCTGGGTGCTCAGTACTCAGGGTGCTCAGTGCTCAGTTCTCAGGGTGCTCAGTGCTCAGTACTCAGGGTGCTCAGTGCTCAGGGTGCTGGGTGCTCAGTGCTCGGGGTGCTGGGTCCTCAGTGCTCACGGTGATGTGTGCTCAGTACTCAGGGTGCTGGGTGCTCAGTGCTCGGGGTGCTCGGTGCTCAGTGCTCAGGCTGCTGGGTGCTCAGTACTCAGGGTGCTCATTGCTCAGGGTGCTGGGTTCTCAGTACTCAGGGTGCTGGGTGCTCAGTACTCAGGGTGCTCAGTGCTCAGTACTCAGGGTGCTCAGTGCTCAGTACTCAGGGTGCTCAGTGCTCAGGGTGCTGGGTGCTCAGTGCTCGGGGTGCTGGGTGCTCAGTGCTCACGGTGCTGTGTGCTCAGTACTCAGGGTGCTCAGTACTCAGGGTGCTGGGTGCTCAGTGCTCAGGGTGCTGGCTGCTCAGTGCTCAGGGTGCTGGGTGCTCAGTGCTCAGGGTGCTCGGTGCTCAGTGCTCAGGTTGCTGGGTGCTCAATACTCAGGGTGCTGGGTGCTCAGTACTCAGGGTGCTCAGTGCTCAGTACTCAGGGTGCTCAGTGCTCAGGGTGCTGGGTGCTCAGTGCTCGGGGTGCTGGGTACTCAGTCCTCAGGGTGCTGGGTGCTCAGTGCTCAGGGTGCTCGGTGCTCAGTGCTCAGGGTGCTGGGTGCTCAGTACTCAGGGAGCTGGGTGCTCAGTGCTCAGGGTGCTCGGTGCTCAGTGCTCAGGGTGCTCGGTTCTTAGTACTCATGGTGCTCGGTGCTCGGGGTGCTGGGTGCTCAGTACTCAGGGTGCTCGGTGCTCAGTGCTCAGGGTGCTGGGTGCTCAGTACTCAGGGTGCTGGGTGCTCAGTGCTCAGGGTGCTCGGTGCTCAGTGCTCAGGGTGCTGGGTGCTCAGTACTCAGGGTGCTGGGTGCTCAGTACTCAGGGTGCTGGGTGCTCAGTGCTCAGGGTGCTCGGTGCTCAGTGCTCAGGGTGCTGGGTGCTCAGTGCTCAGGGTGCTCGGTGCTCGGTGCTCGGGGTGCTGGGTGCTCAGTGCTCGGTGTGCTGGGTGCTCAGTGTACGGGGTGCTGGGTGCTGAGTGCTCGGTGTGCTGGGTGCTCAGTGCTCGGGGTGCTGGGTGCTCAGTACTCAGGGTGCTCGGTGCTCAGTACTCAGGGTGCTGGGTGCTCAGTGTTCAGGGTGCTGGGTGCTCAGTACTCAGGGTGCTGGGTGCTCGGTACTCAGTACACTGGGTGCTCAGTACTCAGGGTGCTGGGTGCTCAGTGCTCGGGGTTTTGGGTGCTCAGTGCTCAGGGTGCTCAGTGCTCAGTACTCAGGGTGCTGGGTGCTCAGTACTCAGGGTGCTGGGTGCTCAGTGCTCGGGGGTGCTGGGTGCTCAGTACTCAGGGTGCTGTTTGCTCAGTGCTCGGGGTGCTCGGTGCTCAGTACTCAAGGTGCTGGGTGCTCAGTGCTCACGGTGCTGGGTGCTCAGAACTCAGGGTGCTCAGTACTCAGGGTGCTGAGTGCTCAGTACTCAGGGTGCTGGGTGCTCAGTACTCAGGGTGCTGGGTGCTCAGTACTCAGGGTGCTGGGTGCTCAGTGCTCGGGGTGCTGGGTGCTCATTAATCAGGGTGCTGGGTGCTCAGTACTCAGGGTGCTCAGTGCTTGGGGTGCTGGGTGCTCAGTACTCAGGGTGCTGGGTGCTTAGTGCTCGGGGTGCTCGGTGCTCAGTACTCAAGGTGCTGGGTGCTCAGTGCTCAGGGTGCTGGGTGCTAAGTCCTCGGGGTGCTCCGTGCTCAGGGTGCTGGGTGCTCAGTGCTCAGGGTGCTGGGTGCTCAGTGCTCGGGGTGCTGGGTGCTCAGTGCTCAGTACTCAGGGTCCTGGTTGCTCAATGCTCGGTGTGCTGGGTGCTCAGTACTCAGCATGCTGGGTGCTCAGTACTCAGGGTGCTGGGTGCTCAGTGCTCAGGGTGCTGGGTGCTCAGTGCTCAGGGTGCTGGGTGCTCAGTGATCGGGGTGCTGGGTGCTCAGTGCTCAGGGTGCTGGGTGCTCCGTACTCTGGGTGTTGGGTGCTCAGTACTCAGCGTGCTGGGTGCTCCGTGCTCGGGGTGCTGGCTGCTCAGTGCTCAGGGTGCTCTGTGCTCAGTGCTCAGGGTGCTGGGTGCTCAGTACTCAGGGTGCTGGGTGCTTAGTGCTCGGGGTGCTCGGTGCTCAGTACTCAAGGTGCTGGGTGCTCAGTGCTCAGGGTGCTGGGTGCTCAGTCCTCGGGGTGCTCCGTGCTCAGGGTGCTGGGTGCTCAGTGCTCAGGGTGCTGGGTGCTCAGTACTAAGGGTGCTGGGTGCTCAGTACTCAGGGTGCTCGGTGCTCAGTACTCAGGGTGCTGGGTGCTCAGTGCTCAAGGTGCTGGGTACTCAGTACTCAGGGTGCTGGGTGCTCAGTACTCAGGGTGCTGGGTGCTCAGTGCTCAGGGAGCTGGGTGCTCAGTGCTCAGGCTGCTGGGTGCTCAGTACTCAGGGTGCTGGGTGCTCAGTGCTCATGGTGATCAGTGCTCAGTACTCAGGGTGCTGGGTGCTCAGTGCTCGGGGTGCTGGGTGCTCAGTACACGGGATGCTGGGTGCTCTGTACTCAGGGTGCTGGGTGCTCAGTGCTCGGGGTCCTAGGTGCTCAGTGCTCAGGGTGATCGGTGCTCAGTACTCAGCGTGCTGGGTGCTCAGTGCTCAGAGTGTTGGGTGCTCAGTACTCAGGGTGCTGGGTGCTCAGTGCTCAGTGCTCAGGGTGTTCAGTGCTCAGGGTGCTCAGTCCTCAGGGTGCTGGGTGCTCAGGGTGCTGGGTGCTCAGTGCTCGGGGTGCTGGGTGCTCAGTGCTCAGGGTGCTGGGTGTTCAGTACTCAGGGTGCTTGGTGCTCAGTGCTCAGTGCTCAGGGTGCTGGGGGTTCAGTACTCAGTGCTCAGGGTGCTGGGTGTTCAGTACTCAGGGTGCTTGGTGCTCAGTGCTCAGGGTGCTGGGTGCTCAGTACTCAGGGTGCTGGGTGCTCAGTGCTCGGGGTGCTGGGTGCTCAGTGATCAGGGTGATCTGTGCTCAGTACTCAGGGTGCTGGGTGCTCAGTGCTCAGGGTGCTGGGTGCTCAGTCCTCAGGGTGCTCAGTACTCAGGGTTCTCGGTGCTCAGTGCTCAGTACTCAGGGTGCTCAGTACTCAGGGTGCTGGGTGCTCAGTGCTCGGGGTGCTGGGTGCTCAGTACTCAGGGTGCTGGGTGCTCAGTACTCGGGGTGCTGGGTGCTCAGTACTCAGGGTGCTGGGTGCTCAGTCCTCCGGGTGCTCAGTGCTCAGGGTGCTGCGTGCTCAGTACTCAGGGTGCTGGGTGCTCAGTACTCGGGGTGCTGGGTGCTCAGTGCTCAGGGTGATCGGTGCTCAGTGCTCAGGGTGCTGGGTGCTCAGTCCTCCGGGTGCTCAGTGCTCAGGGTGCTGGGTGCTCAGTACTCAGGGTGCTGGGTGCTCAGTACTCGGGGTGCTGGGTGCTCAGTGCTCAGGGTGCTGGGTGCTCAGTGCTCGGGTGCTGGGTGCTCAGTGCTCAGGGTGATCGGTGCTCAGTGCTCAGGGTGCTGGGTGCTCAGTCCTCTGGGTGCTCAGTGCTCAGGGTGCTGGGTGCTCAGTACTCAGGGTGCTGGGTGGTCAGTACTCGGGGTGCTGGGTGCTCAGTGCTCAGGGTGCTGGGTGCTCAGTACTCTGGTTGTTGGGTGCTCAGTACTCAGCGTGCTGGGTGCTCCGTGCTCGGGGTGCTGGCTGCTCAGTGCACAGGGTGCTCTGTGCTCAGTGCTCAGGGTGCTGGGTGCTCAGTACTCTGGGTGCTGGGTGCTTAGTGCTCGGGGTGCTCGGTGCTCAGTACTCAAGGTGCTGGGTGCTCAGTGCTCAGGGTGCTGGGTGCTCAGTCCTCGGGGTGCTCCGTGCTCAGGGTGCTGGGTGCTCAGTGCTCAGGGTCCTGGGTGCTCAGTGCTCGGGGTGCTGGGTGCTGAGTGCTCAGGGTGCTGGGTGCTCAGTGCTCGGGGTGCTCGGTGCTCAGTGCTCAGGGTCCCGGGTGCTCAGTACTCAGGGTGCTGGGTGCTTAGTACTCAGGGTGCTCAGTGCTCAGTACACAGGGTGCTGGGTGCTCAGTGCTCGGGGTGCTGGGTGCTCAGTACTCAGGGTGCTGGGTGCTTAGTGCTCGGGGTGCTCGGTGCTCAGTACTCAAGGTGCTGGGTGCTCAGTGCTCAGGGTGCTGGGTGCTAAGTCCTCGGGGTGCTCCGTGCTCAGGGTGCTGGGTGCTCAGTGCTCAGGGTGCTGGGTGCTCAGTGCTCGGGGTGCTGGGTGCTCAGTGCTCAGTACTCAGGGTGCTGGTTGCTCAATGCTCGGGGTGCTGGGTGCTCAGTACTCAGCATGCTGGGTGCTCAGTACTCAGGGTGCTGGGTGCTCAGTGCTCAGGGTGCTGGGTGCTCAGTGCTCAGGGTGCTGGGTGCTCAGTGATCGGGGTGCTGGGTGCTCAGTACTCAGGGTGCTCAGTGCTAGGGGAGCTCGGTGCTCAGTACTCAGGGTGCTGGGTGCTCAGTTCTCAGTGCTCGGGGGTCCTGGGTGCTCCGTGCTCGGGGTGCTGGGTTCTCAGTGCTCTGGGTGCTTAGTGCTCAGTACTCAGGGTGCTGGGTGCTCAGTATTCATGGTGCTGCGTGCTCATTCTCAGGGTTCTAGGGGCTCAGTACTCAGGGTGCTGGGTGCTCAGTACTCAGGGTGCTCGGTTCTCAGTACTCAGGGTGCTGGGTGCTCATTCTCGGGGTGCTGGGTGCTCAGTGCTCGGGGTGCTGGGTGCTCAGTACTCAGGGTGCTGGGGGCTCAGTACTCAGGGTGCTGGGTGCTCAGTACTCAGGGTGATCTGTTCTCAGTACTCAGGTTGGTGGCTGCTCAGTGCTCGGGGTGCTGGGTGCTCAGTACTCGGGGTGCTCAGTGCTCAGTACTCAGTGTGCTGGGTGCTCAGTACTCAGGGTGCTGGGTGCTCAGTGCTCGAGGTGCTCGGTGCTCAGTACTCGGGGTGCTGGGTGCTCAGTACTCAGGGTGCTGGGTGCTCAGTGCTCAGGGTGCTGGGTGCTCAGTGCTCGGGGTGCTGGGTGCTCAGTGCTGAGGGTGGTACTGGGTGCTCAGTACTCAGGGTGCTGGGTGCTCAGTGCTCAGGGTGCTGGGTGCTCAGTACTAAGGATGCTGGGTGCTCAGTACTCAGGGTGCTCGGTGCTCAGTACTCAGGGTGCTGGGTGCTCAGTGCTCAGTGTGCTGGGTACTCAGTACTCAGGGTGCTGGGTGCTCAGTACTCAGGGTGCTGGGTGCTCAGTGCTCAGGGTGCTGGGTGCTCAGTGCTCAGGCTGCTGGGTGCTCAGTACTCAGGGTGCTGGGTGCTCAGTGCTCATGGTGATCGGTGCTCAGTACTCAGGGTGCTGGGTGCTCAGTTCTCAGTGCTCGGGGTCCTGGGTGCTCCGTGCTCGGGGTGCTGGGTGCTCAGTGCTCTGGGTGCTTAGTGCTCAGTACTCAGGGTGCTGGGTGCTCAGTACTCATGGTGCTGGGTGCTCATTCTCAGGGTGCTAGGGGCTCAGTACTCAGGGTGCTTGGTGCTCAGTACTCAGGGTGCTCGGTTCTCAGTACTCAGGGTGCTGGGTGCTCAGTGCTCGGGGTGCTGGGTGCTCAGTGCTCAGGGTGCTGGGTGCTCAGTGCTCGGGGTGCTCGGTGCTCAGTACTCGCGGTGCTGGGTGCTCAGTACTCGGGGTGCTGGGTGCTCAGTGCTCAGGGTGCTGGGTGCTCAGTGCTCGGGGTGCTGGGTGCTCAGTGCTGAGGGTGGTGCTGGGTGCTCAGTACTCAGGGTGCTGGGTGCTCAGTACTAAGTGTGCTGAGTGCTCAGTACTCAGGGTGCTGGGTGCTCAGTACTCGGGGTGCTCAGTGCTCATGGTGATCGGTGCTCAGTACTCAGGGTGCTGGGTGCTCAGTACTCAGGGTGCTGGGTGCTCAGTGCTCATGGTGATCGGTGCTCAGTACTCAGGGTGATGGGTGCTCAGTGCTCGGGGTGCTGGGTGCTCAGTACTCGGGGTGCTGGGTGCTCAGTGCTCAGGGTGCTGGGTGCTCAGTGCTCGGGGTGCTGGGTGCTCAGTGCTCAGGGTGATCGGTGCTCAGTGCTCAGGGTGCTGGGTGTTCAGTCCTCCGGGTGCTCAGTGCTCAGGGTGCTGGGTGCTCAGTACTCAGGGTGCTGGGTGCTCAGTACTCGGGGTGCTGGGTGCTCAGTGCTCTGGGTGCTGGGTGCTCAGTACTCTGGGTGTTGGGTGCTCAGTACTCAGGGTGCTGGGTGCTCAGTGCTCAGGGTGCTGGGAGCTCAGTCCTCGGGGTGCTCCGTGCTCAGGGTGCTGGGTGCTCAGTGATCGGGGTGCTGGGTGCTCAGTACTCAGGGTGCTCAGTGCTCGGGGAGCTCGGTGCTCAGTACTCAGGGTGCTGGGTGCTCAGTTCTCAGTGCTCGGGGTCCTGGGTGCTCCGTGCTCGGGGTGCTGGGTTCTCAGTGCTCTGGGTGCTTAGTGCTCAGTACTCAGGGTGCTGGGTGCTCAGTATTCATGGTGCTGCGTGCTCATTCTCAGGGTTCTAGGGGCTCAGTACTCAGGGTGCTGGGTGCTCAGTACTCAGGGTGCTCGGTTCTCAGTACTCAGGGTGCTGGGTGCTCATTCTCGGGGTGCTGGATGCTCAGTGCTCGGGGTGCTGGGTGCTCAGTACTCAGGGTGCTGGGGGCTCAGTACTCAGGGTGCTGGGTGCTCAGTACTCAGGGTGATCTGTTCTCAGTACTCAGGTTGGTGGCTGCTCAGTGCTCCGGGTGCTGGGTGCTCAGTATTCGGGGTGCTCAGTGCTCAGTACTCAGGGTGCTGGGTGCTCAGTACTCAGGGTGCTGGGTGCTCAGTGCTCGAGGTGCTCGGTGCTCAGTACTCGGGGTGCTGGGTGCTCAGTACTCATGGTGCTGGGTGCTCAGTGCTCAGGGTGCTGGGTGCTCAGTGCTCGGGGTGCTGGGTGCTCAGTGCTGAGGGTGGTGCTGGGTGCTCAGTACTCAGGGTGCTGGGTGCTCAGTGCTCAGGGTGCTGGGTGCTCAGTACTAAGGGTGCTGGGTGCTCAGTGCTCAGGCTGCTGGGTGCTCAGTACTCAGGGTGCTGGGTGCTCAGTGCTCATGGTGATCGGTGCTCAGTACTCAGGGTGCTGGGTGCTCAGTGCTCGGGGTGCTGGGTGCTCAGTACACGGGGTGCTGGGTGCTCTGTACTCAGGGTGCTGGGTGCTCAGTACTCAGGGTGCTGGGTGCTCAGTGCTCGGGGTGCTGGGTGCTCAGTGATCAGGGTGATCTGTGCTCAGTACTCAGGGTGCTGGGTGCTCAGTGCTCGGTGTGCTGGGTGCTCAGTGTACGGGGTGCTGGGTGCTGAGTGCTCGGTGTGCTGGGTGCTCAGTGCTCGGGGTGCTGGGTGCTCAGTACTCAGGGTGCTCGGTGCTCAGTACTCAGGGTGCTGGGTGCTCAGTGTTCAGGGTGCTGGGTGCTCAGTACTCAGGGTGCTGGGTGCTCGGTACTCAGTACACTGGGTGCTCAGTACTCAGGGTGCTGGGTGCTCAGTGCTCGGGGGTTTTGGGTGCTCAGTGCTCAGGGTGCTCAGTGCTCAGTACTCAGGGTGCTGGGTGCTCAGTACTCAGGGTGCTGGGTGCTCAGTGCTCGGGGTGCTGGGTGCTCAGTACTCAGGGTGCTGTTTGCTCAGTGCTCGGGGTGCTCGGTGCTCAGTACTCAAGGTGCTGGGTGCTCAGTGCTCACGGTGCTGGGTGCTCAGAACTCAGGGTGCTCAGTACTCAGGGTGCTGAGTGCTCAGTACTCAGGGTGCTGGGTGCTCAGTACTCAGGGTGCTGGGTGCTCAGTACTCAGGGTGCTGGGTGCTCAGTGCTCGGGGTGCTGGGTGCTCATTAATCAGGGTGCTGGGTGCTCAGTACTCAGGGTGCTCAGTGCTTGGGGTGCTGGGTGCTCAGTACTCAGGGTGCTGGGTGCTTAGTGCTCGGGGTGCTCGGTGCTCAGTACTCAAGGTGCTGGGTGCTCAGTGCTCAGGGTGCTGGGTGCTAAGTCCTCGGGGTGCTCCGTGCTCAGGGTGCTGGGTGCTCAGTGCTCAGGGTGCTGGGTGCTCAGTGCTCGGGGTGCTGGGTGCTCAGTGCTCAGTACTCAGGGTGCTGGTTGCTCAATGCTCGGGGTGCTGGGTGCTCAGTACTCAGCATGCTGGGTGCTCAGTACTCAGGGTGCTGGGTGCTCAGTGCTCAGGGTGCTGGGTGCTCAGTGCTCAGGGTGCTGGGTGCTCAGTGATCGGGGGTGCTGGGTGCTCAGTGCTCAGGGTGCTGGGTGCTCCGTACTCTGGGTGTTGGGTGCTCAGTACTCAGCGTGCTGGGTGCTCCGTGCTCGGGGTGCTGGCTGCTCAGTGCTCAGGGTGCTCTGTGCTCAGTGCTCAGGGTGCTGGGTGCTCAGTACTCAGGGTGCTGGGTGCTTAGTGCTCGGGGTGCTCGGTGCTCAGTACTCAAGGTGCTGGGTGCTCAGTGCTCAGGGTGCTGGGTGCTCAGTCCTCGGGGTGCTCCGTGCTCAGGGTGCTGGGTGCTCAGTGCTCAGGGTGCTGGGTGCTCAGTACTAAGGGTGCTGGGTGCTCAGTACTCAGGGTGCTCGGTGCTCAGTACTCAGGGTGCTGGGTGCTCAGTGCTCAAGGTGCTGGGTACTCAGTACTCAGGGTGCTGGGTGCTCAGTACTCAGGGTGCTGGGTGCTCAGTGCTCAGGGAGCTGGGTGCTCAGTGCTCAGGCTGCTGGGTGCTCAGTACTCAGGGGTGCTGGGTGCTCAGTGCTCATGGTGATCAGTGCTCAGTACTCAGGGTGCTGGGTGCTCAGTGCTCGGGGTGCTGGGTGCTCAGTACACGGGATGCTGGGTGCTCTGTACTCAGGGTGCTGGGTGCTCAGTGCTCGGGGTCCTAGGTGCTCAGTGCTCAGGGTGATCGGTGCTCAGTACTCAGCGTGCTGGGTGCTCAGTGCTCAGAGTGTTGGGTGCTCAGTACTCAGGGTGCTGGGTGCTCAGTGCTCAGTGCTCAGGGTGCTCAGTGCTCAGGGTGCTCAGTCCTCAGGGTGCTGGGTGCTCAGGGTGCTGGGTGCTCAGTGCTCGGGGTGCTGGGTGCTCAGTGCTCAGGGTGCTGGGTGTTCAGTACTCAGGGTGCTTGGTGCTCAGTGCTCAGTGCTCAGGGTGCTGGGGGGTTCAGTACTCAGTGCTCAGGGTGCTGGGTGTTCAGTACTCAGGGTGCTTGGTGCTCAGTGCTCAGGGTGCTGGGTGCTCAGTACTCAGGGTGCTGGGTGCTCAGTGCTCGGGGTGCTGGGTGCTCAGTGATCAGGGTGATCTGTGCTCAGTACTCAGGGTGCTGGGTGCTCAGTGCTCAGGGTGCTGGGTGCTCAGTCCTCAGGGTGCTCAGTACTCAGGGTTCTCGGTGCTCAGTGCTCAGTACTCAGGGTGCTCAGTACTCAGGGTGCTGGGTGCTCAGTGCTCGGGGTGCTGGGTGCTCAGTACTCAGGGTGCTGGGTGCTCAGTACTCGGGGTGCTGGGTGCTCAGTACTCAGGGTGCTGGGTGCTCAGTCCTCCGGGTGCTCAGTGCTCAGGGTGCTGCGTGCTCAGTACTCAGGGTGCTGGGTGCTCAGTACTCGGGGTGCTGGGTGCTCAGTGCTCAGGGGTGATCGGTGCTCAGTGCTCAGGGTGCTGGGTGCTCAGTCCTCCGGGTGCTCAGTGCTCAGGGTGCTGGGTGCTCAGTACTCAGGGTGCTGGGTGCTCAGTACTCGGGGTGCTGGGTGCTCAGTGCTCAGGGTGCTGGGTGCTCAGTGCTCGGGTGCTGGGTGCTCAGTGCTCAGGGTGATCGGTGCTCAGTGCTCAGGGTGCTGGGTGCTCAGTCCTCTGGGTGCTCAGTGCTCAGGGTGCTGGGTGCTCAGTACTCAGGGTGCTGGGTGGTCAGTACTCGGGGTGCTGGGTGCTCAGTGCTCAGGGGTGCTGGGTGCTCAGTACTCTGGTTGTTGGGTGCTCAGTACTCAGCGTGCTGGGTGCTCCGTGCTCGGGGTGCTGGCTGCTCAGTGCTCAGGGTGCTCTGTGCTCAGTGCTCAGGGTGCTGGGTGCTCAGTACTCTGGGTGCTGGGTGCTTAGTGCTCGGGGTGCTCGGGTGCTCAGTACTCAAGGTGCTGGGTGCTCAGTGCTCAGGGGTGCTGGGTGCTCAGTCCTCGGGGGTGCTCCGTGCTCAGGGTGCTGGGTGCTTCAGTGCTCAGGGTCCTGGGTGCTCAGTGCTCGGGGTGCTGGGTGCTGAGTGCTCAGGGTGCTGGGTGCTCAGTGCTCGGGGTGCTCGGTGCTCAGTGCTCAGGGTCCCGGGTGCTCAGTACTCAGGGTGCTGGGTGCTTAGTACTCAGGGTGCTCAGTGCTCAGTACACAGGGTGCTGGGTGCTCAGTGCTCGGGGTGCTGGGGTGCTCAGTACTCAGGGTGCTGGGTGCTCCGTGCTCGGGGTGCTGGCTGCTCAGTGCTCAGGGTGCTATGTGCTCAGTGCTCAGGGTGCTGGGTGCTCAGTACTCAGGGTGCTGGGTGCTTAGTGCTCGGGGTGCTCGGTGCTCAGTACTCAAGGTGCTGGGGTGCTCAGTGCTCAGGGTGCTGGGTGCTAAGTCCTCGGGGTGCTCCGTGCTCAGGGTGCTGGGTGCTCAGTGCTCAGGGTGCTGGGTGCTCAGTGCTCGGGGTGCTGGGTGCTCAGTGCTCAGTACTCAGGGTGCTGGTTGCTCAATGCTCGGGGTGCTGGGTGCTCAGTACTCAGCATGCTGGGTGCTCAGTACTCAGGGTGCTGGGTGCTCAGTGCTCAGGGTGCTGGGTGCTCAGTGCTCAGGGTGCTGGGTGCTCAGTGATCGGGGTGCTGGGTGCTCAGTACTCAGGGTGCTCAGTGCTCGGGGGAGCTCGGTGCTCAGTACTCAGGGTGCTGGGTGCTCAGTTCTCAGTGCTCGGGGTCCTGGGTGCTCCGTGCTCGGGGTGCTGGGTTCTCAGTGCTCTGGGTGCTTAGTGCTCAGTACTCAGGGTGCTGGGTGCTCAGTATTCATGGTGCTGCGTGCTCATTCTCAGGGTTCTAGGGGCTCAGTACTCAGGGTGCTGGGTGCTCAGTACTCAGGGTGCTCGGTTCTCAGTACTCAGGGGTGCTGGGTGCTCATTCTCGGGGTGCTGGGGTGCTCAGTGCTCGGGGTTGCTGGGTGCTCAGTACTCAGGGTGCTGGGGGGCTCAGTACTCAGGGTGCCTGGGTGCTCAGTACTCAGGGTGATCTGTTCTCAGTACTCAGGTTGGTGGCTGCTCAGTGCTCGGGGGTGCTGGGTGCTCAGTACTCGGGGTGCTCAGTGCTCAGTACTCAGTGTGCTGGGTTGCTCAGTACTCAGGGTGCTGGGTGCTCAGTGCTCGAGGTGCTCGGTGCTCAGTACTCGGGGTGCTGGGTGCTCAGTACTCAGGGTGCTGGGTGCTCAGTGCTCAGGGTGCTGGGTGCTCAGTGCTCGGGGTGCTGGGTGCTCAGTGCTGAGGGTGGTACTGGGTGCTCAGTACTCAGGGTGCTGGGTGCTCAGTGCTCAGGGTGCTGGGTGCTCAGTACTAAGGATGCTGGGTGCTCAGTACTCAGGGTGCTCGGTGCTCAGTACTCAGGGTGCTGGGTGCTCAGTGCTCAGTGTGCTGGGTACTCAGTACTCAGGGTGCTGGGTTGCTCAGTACTCAGGGGTGCTGGGTGCTCAGTGCTCAGGGTGCTGGGGTGCTCAGTGCTCAGGCTGCTGGGTGCTCAGTACTCAGGGTGCTGGGTGCTCAGTGCTCATGGTGATCGGTGCTCAGTACTCAGGGTGCTGGGTGCTCAGTTCTCAGTGCTCGGGGTCCTGGGTGCTCCGTGCTCGGGGTGCTGGGTGCTCAGTGCTCTGGGTGCTTAGTGCTCAGTACTCAGGGTGCTGGGTGCTCAGTACTCATGGTGCTGGGTGCTCATTCTCAGGGTGCTAGGGGCTCAGTACTCAGGGTGCTTGGTTGCTCAGTACTCAGGGTGCTCGGTTCTCAGTACTCAGGGTGCTGGGTGCTCAGTGCTCGGGGTGCTGGGTGCTCAGTGCTCAGGGTGCTGGGGTGCTCAGTGCTCGGGGTGCTCGGTGCTCAGTACTCGCGGTGCTGGGTGCTCAGTACTCGGGGTGCTGGGTGCTCAGTGCTCAGGGTGCTGGGTGCTCAGTGCTCGGGGTGCTGGGTGCTCAGTGCTGAGGGTGGTGCTGGGT